>NW_026884041.1:0-52231 GCF_032173495.1 Musca vetustissima
TGGATCTTATCAATGCGGCTTCAGACCTGGCAACTTCATTATAGACCAGATTTTGACCCTGCGCTAAGTCCTGAAAAAGATCTACGAAAAGCACATAGACACATTCCATCTATTCGTCGACTATAAAGCCGTATTCGATAGCCCTATCCGTTCATAGCTATTTAAAGCCATGTCTGCGTTCGGCATGTCTGCAAAATTAATACGGCTATGCAGGATAACATAACCAGGCGCATGATCAGCAGTTAAAGTCAGAAAGGACCTCTCGGAGCCCTTTAATACCGAACGAGGATTCAGACAAGGTGGCAGTTTGTCGTGTGACCTGTTTAAAATGCAGCTGAAAAAGGTCATATGAGAGAGCAAAGGTGAACAGAAATTTCACTCCGTACACCAAAAAATACTTGTTACTCTCCTACGCCGATGATATCGATATAATGCATCGAACATTGAGAGCGGTAACAAATTGAGAACGAGGCTGCCAAAGAGGGTCTGGCATTAAACGGCGAGAAAACCAAGGTGATGGTAACAAAGCGCAAGACGTCCAGTAGACTCGGACCATCTGTAAAACTTGAAAACTATACCTTCGAGTTAGTCAAAGATTTTATATACCTTAGTTCCGCCATAAATAAAACTAATAACATCAGTTTTGAAATTCGGAGAAAAATAGTGTTGGCCAACAGATGCTATTATGGTCTAAGTAAACGATTTAGAAACAAGGTCACCTCTCGCATGGTCAAACTTACACTCAAAGACGCTGATACTACCCGTGCTGTTCTATGGATCTCAATTATGGGTACTTGCACAAGCAGATGAGGTAGCTCATGGAGTGTTTGAGAGAAAATTTCTCCGAAATATCTATAGGCTGACCTGCGTTGACGGTGAATATCGCCGTGAAATGAACCATGAGTTGTATCATCTATTCTCGGACATCGACATAGTCAGACGTATCGAGCTGCAGCGACTACGTTGGCTAAGTCATGTTGTGAGAATGGATCAGAATGCCCCAGCACAAAAGGTATATAAAAGTGATCGAACTGATGGTCCACGCAGAAGAAGAAGGCCACGAAATAGATGGAAAGATTAAGTGGAAGACAACATCTCGGAAAATGGTCTTTCAAATTGGAAGAGCTTCGCACAAGACCGACGTGCCTGGAAATCTTTTTTAAGTTCGCCTTATGGAACGAAAGTTCTGTCACAAGCCAGCTATGAAAGTAGTAAGCATAACAATAAAATCTGCGCTCTTTTTAGTAGTTAAACTAGAGATTGGCAATCTCGTTCCTGAAACGGCACTCTTCGCAAAAAGAACTGAGTCATTCGTTTAGTTCCATAGTTCTTTTTAGTTTAATCGTCAGTTCATTTCTTAGTTTAATCTTCAGCTCTTGATGAACGAAAATAAAAAAGGAACGACTGGAGAAAAGGGAACTAGTACTGATTGTTCCTTTTACTGAATAGTTCCAGTGAACTACTTTCTACAGGATGAACGGAATAAAAAAATGAAGCTGAAAATTACCAAAATTGTAAATTTGTTCTTACAAGTTCTGGAACTGATATATTATATATTTATTTTCCCCCATCAACTGTCCATCTCTGTTGTTCACCAGAAGATAAAATAATTCCAATCATTAAAAGTGATTGAAATATATTTATTGCCTCCCCGCCTTTGTTGTAAACAAATCAAAGTTTATCGAAACACAGCTATTTTTTCAATATAGAATTTTATTCACATATTTAATAGCCCGCCCTGCTAATAAAAACAACTTTATTTGTTTATTTTTTAATTGTCAATCAAATGGATTATCTTAAGATTTTAATTGATAATTATAGTCGATGTAAACATAAAGGAACAAGTTTTGTTTATTACCTATCAGCGGTAATAGAGAATAATAATTTTAATGCGTATTTGGTTTGGATCGGGTGTCCGTGACGTAAGTACGTAACATATTACATATTCTCGTTTGTGGATTATTGAAGTTGGATATCAAATTGATATGCAATCATTTCCGAAGTATTAGAAACCAGTTATATTACATAAAATGTACTATGTCTATTTGAAGACATATTTCTAGAAGGAACAAATATTTACTTTGATAACCGAATTATGTAATATAAATAACGTAGGCAACATTAGAGGTGGGTAGTTTCGGAACGAACTAGTTCATTTGAACTATTTCGATAAAAGAACGATAGGAACTAGGTTCATTTCTTTAGTTCCTACAGTTCCTTTTTGTGATCTCTCACATTTTTTCATCCATCAACGAATCGACACAGAATTATGGGAGCGAAAAAGTACGATGAAAGAGAGAGATTCAAAGGAACTACATTGGAGTCGTAACCATATGGATCAATGAAGCTGTATTATGGAACTAGTTCCTTTTTAAAAAAGGAACTCAAATGATCGATCCGCTCTGTGATTGCCCAACTATAGCGAACATGCATTTACTTATAACAAATATATGGTATGTTCCCGTACTGCAAGAATCTACTCGATTTTAATATTTTCTTCGATATCATAAAGGAAAATTCGTTATCGTAGTAAAAAGTAGTAGATTCTTGCAGTGCGGGAACAGACCAATAATGAATGTCTTGATGTGGGTGTCTTGTCTAATGGAAGGAGGATTTAGTTAAAAATTCTCTTCTTGTAGAATGTTAATGTGGTATGTTTGATCTAGAGATTAAATAAAGTATAAACGACGAAATGCTCTCACCAATCCTCTCTGAATTGAATCTGCTGAATGCGCAACTCAATTTTAAATGCTGATTTACTTAAATGTTTGAACCTTTTAAATTGGAATGCCACTAAATATAGTAAGTTTTAAGCAAAAACTATGTCCTCAGATAAAAACATTAAGTCTTTAAAGATTTTTTATTTTTTATTTTGAGTCACTTTACTGCACATTTTTTGAGTATTTCGTTGTCTATATCTTCATTAGTCTATGCTTGAGTTAACCTCATATCTCGATATCACATTGGTGGTTGTTCACAATTTTTAAAGAGAGCATTCAAGCATTTGAGAGTTCTTGGGTAGTCATTCAGAGACACAGACAGTTCATCGAAATAATAAGAGTCAGAAATGAATGAACAGATTTTACGTAAACTCTTCCGGGTTTCAGGCTTCAGTATAAACGAAAGAAAAGAAAGAATGGTATGAGAATTTCCGAGTGCACAGCGGACTTTTGGGATCTGTTTGATCCCTACATAAGGGTTCTCATTCCTCACATCTCACTCTCACTAAAGTGGCTACAGGTTGATGTGGAAATGAATATTCATGTCATGTCTCTCTAGCCGTTATTTTGCCATTGCTGAAGGTCGTTTTCAATTGATCATAATTGCTCATGAAAGTCTGTAGTCGAACTACAACTTCCATATTTTTGCCGGTGTTCACGATTGTTGTATCGGTAACACTAGCTGGCTTGAGACAGAACATGTGTTCCATAAGCCGAGCTTTAAAAATACGCCCAGGCGCGACAGCTCTTCCAATTTCAAATATCATGTTCTGAAATGTTGATATTTCCAGCGAATTCGTGGTATTTCCCTTCTTCGTGATTTTATTTGCCTTTTGAACTGGGCATCTTCATCGATTCTCACAAGATGGCCTAGCCATCGTAGTCGCTGCAGCTCGATCCGTCTGACTATGTCAATGTCTGGCAATAGATTGTATAGCTCATGGTTCATTCGACAGCGATATTCACCATCGTCGCAGATCGGACTATGGATCTTCCGAGAATTTTTTCTCAAACACTCCAAGAGCTGTCTCATCTGCCTGCGCAAGTACCCATGCTTCATATCCATACAATAGGAAGGGTAATATCAACTTAACAATAACAGATTTTTTTTCAGATTGTTAAGTATTTTAAAGAGATCTATTGTGAATATGAATTTAGAGCAGGCTTGCGGATGGGAAACGGTGTGGAAATTGACATCGTGAGGTGTTGGTTTTGCCCCTGCTTTTCATCCCTATTCAACGGTTATTCCATTGTGGATAGCCTGCAGCTATTAGTTCAAATTATAGTAGTTTCGGCTACGAAAACGTGAATGGGGGACCATTCTCGAACTAGCAGGCGTGTGGAACAATTGTTGGGAAATGGGTGAGAAGCATGGTGACTACCTTAAAACTGTTTTAAACTATTTACACAAAGCTAGATTCAAAAAGAAGCTCGATGATAGGGTACCACACTAATTAACAAAAAAAAAAAAAATTGGATGGATCGAGCTTCCATCTGCGAAGCCTTGGTCAAACGGAATGATCTTAAACGGATGGATATTGGAGATGAGCAATGGATTACATACGATAACCCTGTGCGAAAACGATAATTGTCAAAGAGTGGCGAAGCACCTCAAACGGTGGCCAAACCAGGACTAAAGGCTAGGAAGGTTCTGTTATGCATTTGGTGGGACTGGAAGGGGATTATTTGTTATGAGTTGCTTCCATGTGGCCAAACGCTAAATTCTGATCTGTAATGTCAACAACTGGACCATTTGTAGATAGCAACTGCCAGAATTGGCCAACAGGAGAGGTATCGTGTCCCACCAGGACAACGCTAGGCCACACACATCTTCAGTGACTCTCCAGAAACTTCGGGAGTTTGGTTGGGAAGTTTTAATGCATCCGCCATATAGTTCGGACTTGGCACCAAGCGAGTATGCTCTATTATTGCATTGCAAATGTTTATAAAAAAATTGGTATCTAGGGAGGATTGTGAAAAATCGACTACTAGAGTTTTTTTTTTTGGCAAATTGGGAGCAGGACTTCTATAATAGAGAGGTATTATGAAGTTAACTTTAAGACCGCAAGTTTGGTCAATGATATTCGTTTGTCAAGCGCTTGCCGCCACATCCATAAGAACCATAAGAACGATTTGACCCATTTTAGTACCAAATTTCGATTTCTTCTAGATAGTCTTTGAAGATCGACCGTTGAAGCACTACTTGACAGGAGCCTATTTTGAGCTGTCTTCTTGGCTTTTCCCAATTCCATAAGATTGTAATACAATTCTAAGCCGCAGTTGTTAGGGGAACATTTTTCCCACTAATCGCCAACATTCTAAAAGGGGAGAATAACTATTACTTCTAATTATTATCTACATCTTGTTAACTCTCTGAACCTAATTATCAAGTACCTCAAAGTGCCTTTTCATATTTCTGTTAAAATCAAATTCCATGCAATTAAATATAAAATTGCCATAAACGATTAATTAATTAAATTCTATATAGCACTTAATTGTATTGACGTTATCTTTGATCGGAAATATTTTATCTCTAGATTTTCAATCATAATTTATTTATATTTACACAAATTCCAATAACTATTTAAGTTCTTAAGGCAAATGAAAAAAATCTACAATGAAAAATTAAAAAATTAAAAAAAGAAAAAAATACAAAAGAAAAATGTGTCAACAACGAAAAAATTCAATACGGTAGTTTGTGGTTTTGTGTGGAATTCATTGTGACATTGTGGTCACCAGCACCAGTCATCACAACTGTCATGCACACATTTGCAAATAAATGAAAAAAAAAATAAACGTTATAGTAATTATTTTATTATAATGTTAACAAAATATGTTTATTGCCACCTATCATTTTGGGCACGAGAATTTCAACACTTGATAACACTGAAGTGAGTTACAATGACTCCTATTCATATGATACTGTTAATTATCATTTAGAAAGGAAAGGTTAATTTTGCAATTAAAATTTTGAATTGAAAGGTCGGACAACTGGATAATTTTTTTTTTTTGTATTATAATAAATGACAAGACAGATTTCGTAGGAATTCAAGGGACCTAAGGATGACTCTACAAAGCTACATTGCATAAATACCAGAGAGATGGAATATTAATAAATGTTCGTATCAACGAAACTCAAACTTGGGCACTTCAAAAATACGATGAGAAAGCCATCAGTCCTTTAATAAATAATCTAAAAAGTTAACTATTGTGGAAAGTGGTTGCGTATGAGTGTTGACATTAATTATACGATCCAGTGAACCCAAAACACCCAGGTTTTACAAAAGACAAATTACAAAAACTATGAAAATTCCTAAAATTTTAACAATTGTAAAATGTTGTTGTGTATGAGTATTGACACTAATAATACGAAATAGTGGACTCTTAAACATTACAAACTCTGGGAAAAAATCACAAAACACTTATATATAAAATGTTAATAAAATCTTCTGGTCTAAAATATTTGGTATATGAATTGACTAGAAAGGCCTCATAAATTAATACAGTAATACTTGAGGAAAACAAACTTTGAATACGAGCGACTTAAGGGGCCTTAAAATTACTCTACATGCACTAATTTTTCGAATGATTAAAACGCAAATATGAAGGCGAATTAAAGACGAGTAATATAGAACTTCAACGATACCACCGAAAAAGGAGTTTCCCAAACATCAAATTTCGAGTTCTATATAATGCCAGAAGTTCTACATGGAGCTGGAAACCCAAACAGAGAACGGGCAAACTAAATTGTTTAATAACACAGAATATTAAAAAAATGCGTAATACCTCCGACAGAGTTCCTTAAAATTGCTTCATAATGGAACATGGATGCGTATTCAGTAGACGAGGGCTGTACTTGTCCAGATTCTCTTTGCCGTAGGTTATGTTGCGAGGTTGGGCTTTCAATTGCGGCCTATAGATCGAATTAAAAAAAAAACACAAAAAGTTAAGTTTTCGGTCCACTTCATCCCAAAATTATTATCTGATCATCACCGAAATTTATAGGCGTTGTCCTTGACCATAATTGGAATCTCATGGAAAATTTTAAAGCCATCAGCGCTATATTTCCGCCATCTAGTGTGGTAATGGGTTACTAAATAATGTCTGAATACGTAAGACCCTGTAAATATTTAAGTGTAACTCCCACATCTGAGGACATACGACCATATAATTGGTACCAATTTAAAGGTCAACCACTCATCTTGAACATACAATCAACTTGTCTGATCTAGGTCCTTCAGGGGCAAATATATACGCCATAGAATACAAATTTTGCCATTTTTCACACAAAAGTCAGGGTCCATTTGACCCGCTAAATATTGACCGATATTTATCAAAACAGACATGCTTATTCTTTGGCCCAATCCCTTTCTCCATACAAAAATTCGGTGTTTGGGCTATAATTGCGGGCTCTGGAGCGACCAGAAAATCAACAAAAATAAAAAAAAAAAATTTTTCATCCCCTAAATATTTACCGATCTTTTCCAATAGGTGTCTTCATTGGCCTGAACCCATTCTACATGCAAAATTTCGTGAAGATTGGTTCATAACTGTGGTATGTATGGTGTTTACAAATTATAATGGACGGACGGACGGACACACATGTCTAGATCGACTCAGCTAGTCGAGATATGACGATCGGTATACTTAAAGGTGGGTCTAGGACCAATATTTCGCGGCGTTACAAACTTTTGGGGCTGCACAAAGCTATAATACCCTGACAACATAGTTGTGTAGGGTATAAAGACGTCTATATGTATAATTGAAAGAAAATCTTATTTTTTCAAAGTTTATAATATAAGAAAAAATATAGAGTTCCATGGGACCGTACTCTTTAAATAATAAATGTAGCAGTCACAAAAATGGATTAAAGATCGGTAAAAGAAACTGCAAAGTTTTTAGAAAGGTTCAATGTCTACATAGCTGATTTATTACCGTTCTGCCGTCTGAGGAATATAATGATATCCGCCGCTATATCCACAGAGACCCTGTTCACCACATGGTCGGCTGAAATGAAGCTACCACTAAACATCATTGTCGGTGGTGTACTAATTCCGACCACAAACTACCACATTTTTGGAGTAACGTTCGATAGCTTTTTTAAGTCATCCGCGCAAGCCACCGGTATTTGCGATAAGAGAAGAAGCACGAACAATGTCCTAATTTCGCTTGTCGTCAGCTCTTGGGGTGCTGAAAAAGGGACATTGATGGCCGCCGGTAGTAAGCTATGCGGATCCAGTGTGGTTCGAGAATGTAAGTGATACACAGTGGTAGAACATTCAAACCTACATATAACATACATATATACAGAAAATTATCAAAATAGGTCTAGGTTTTGACATAGCTGCCATATAAGGGTGGCGCCCAATTGTCAGCATTTTTAAGATTTTTTTCCACATTTTCCATTGTAGTGGGTGTAATTTGGTATTCCGGTACAGAGGAGAGCAAAACACATATTTGCGGAAAATTGTCTATTTTTTTTTAATTTTAGGAGCTTCTAGTTTCTATATAAAGATCTCCGTATTCCAAAAAGTTTAGACGTATTTTCCACTAAAGTTGCTGTAATTTAGAAATCTGGGTTCATGGAGTAAAAAAAATATTTTTAGATAATTTTCGATATCAGTTGATGTTTTGATACAGCTTCCATTGAAAGGTTCCGTCCTTTTTTTCGTGATTATAAAGTTTTTTTTATACATTTTCGCCTTGAACTGGTTAAAATTTGGAATATCGGATTTCTGGTGAATAAAATACTTCTTTCTCAAAAATATTCAATATGGTTTAATGATTTAAATAGCGCCCGTATTAATGTCCTACTTTTATATCCTTCACCACACTCTGGTACAGGGTATTATGTTTTTGTGCATATGTTTGTAACAAGCAAATGGAAACGAGATAGACACAGGGTTCCTTTTAAGAACATGCATAGAATCACTTTCTGAGTCGATTTATACATGTCCGTACGTTTGTCTGTCCATGTTAAATTGTGAACTAAGCACAGGTCACATTTATGATCCGTATTGGGTGAAATTTGGCACAGCTCGTTTATTCGGCCCAAGGACAAACCCCATTGAAATTTAAAAAATATGTTCAGATTTATATATAGCTCCCATATATAATTTCGTCCAATTTTATGTAAATGATGAACCAAAGTCACTGTATATCATTCGATTTACACGAAATTAGCCACAACATGCTGAATTCAGTCTAAAATGATGTGTGCTAAGATTCGTGGTAGTCGGTTCAGATTACGATATAGCTCTCACATGTATTTTCGAAAATCATTCAATTTCCACGAATTTTGGCATAGCGTACCTAAATAAGTGTAGAATGCCGTGTGCTAAGTTTCGTGAAAATCGGTTCAGATTTAGATATAGCTCCCGTATATAGTTTCGCCCGATTTTACGTAAATGGTGCACAAAAGTCCCTGAAAATCATTCAATTTGCACGAATTTTGGCATAGTGTACTTAAATAAATGTACAATGACGTGTGGTAAGTTTCGTGAAAATTGGTTCACATATATATTGGTTCACAACATAGTTCCCATATATTTTCGTCCGATTTTATGTAAATGGTGCACCAAAGTCCCTATATATCCTTCGATTTTCACGAAATTTGGCATGGCGTACCAAATTAAGTCTAGAATGATGTGTGTTAAGTTCCGATAAAATCGGTTCAGATTTAGATATAACTCCCATATATATTTTCGTCCGATTTAATGTAAATGTGTGAGGTAAGGCGTCATTCCGCCTCAGCGACTGTGAGGTAAGGCAGATGGCATAGGTAGAGATGGTATTTACCGGGTAAATCCGGCTTTTTGGGTACCCGGTAAACCGGCTTTTTGGGTACCAAATGTCCATGCAAAAATTTATGTATGTAAGTCCATCTTTACTGGTAGCCCCCATACAAAGGTACCCCTATTTTGAGTATTTACCCAAAAATTGGGTATAAACTCATTAACTGCCGAACCACTTGAGATAGGCGGGTAAAATTTTGCACACATGTTTCTAATGTCAAAGCAAATATAGAAATCCAACATGAGGTCCCTGGGTCCAAGTTTTGATATAGCCCCCATATAACCGTATCTCCCGATTTAAGGTATTTTTTGTCTATTAGACACATTTTACAACCAAATTGGCTGTAATTTGGCACAGAGTGTTCTTTTTGGGTACCAAATGTCCATGCAAAAATTTATGTTTTAGGTCCATCTTTACTGGTAGCCCCCATACAAAGGTACCCCTATTTTGAGTATTTACCCAAAAATTGGGTATAAACTCATTAACTGCCGAACCACTCGACATAGGCGGCCAAAATTTTGCATACGTATTTTTAATGTCAAAGCAAGTATAGAAATCCAAAATGGGGCCCTGGGTCCAAGTTTTGATATAGCCCCCATATAACCGTACCTCCCGATTTTAGGTAATTTTTATGTATTAGCCAATTTGATTGGCTGGAATTGGCACAGAAAGTTCTCTATGAGTACCAATTGTCTACGCTGGTCCATGTTTTCTGTCCTATATAACGGTCCTGATTTTGGGTATTTATATATATTTATTTATAAACTCTTTAACGGTCGAACCACTTGACGTGAGTTTTGAAGATCCCATTCTCCATACAGGAAATAATGTTGATATTTGAACCATTTTCGAGTGAATATTTCGAGTGAATATTTCGTGAAAAAAGAGATCTCACTATGGCAAATTATAACCAATTTGATCGTAAAATGTGTCTAATAGACAAAAAGTGCCTTAAATTAGTTCGGCAGTTAATGAGTTTATACCCAATTTTTGGGTAAATACTCAAAATAGGGGTACCTTTGTATGGGGGCTACCAGTAAAGATGGACCTACATACAAAAATTTTTGCATGGACATTTGGTACCCAAAAAGAACACTCTGTGCCAAATTACAGCCAATTTGGTTGTAAAATGTGTCTAATAGACAAAAAATACCTTAAATCGGGATATACGGTTATATGGGGGCTATATAAAAACTTGGACCCATGGACCCCATTTTGAATTTCTATATTTTCTTTGACATTAGAAACATGTGTGCAAAATTTTGGCCGCCTATGTCTAGTGGTTCGGCAGTTAATGAGTTTATACCCAATTTTTGGGTAAAAACTCGGGTATTTACCCAAGTATTTACCCACGTCTTTAAAGTATCGTAAAACTATCCATTCTAAATCGATTTGATAACAGAAACCAGGAAATAGGGTGTAAGATGTATTACCGAGTCAATATAGTAAATACCGCAAATGGGTATTTACCCAATTTACCGGGTATTTACCCTTTGGGTATTTACCCACTGCCCATCTCTAGGCATGGGCTAACACAAATTTCTCCAGATACTGTAACCTTCAATATTCTGTTTTGCAATACGTTTTTCACAGATTTTTTTCTAAATTTAAGGATTCTCATTGAGCAAAAAACTCCCTACCCAATATTATAAATATTGGCCATGTTTCGAGGTGGCTCCCATAGAAGGGTATACCCCAAAATATGCGATATTTTGAAGCGCTTAATCCCGTTTTTTAGTCTTATCAGCAGTAATTTGGTATTTTTGGGTTTTAATTGGTAAAGACAATTTCCTACCAAAAATCCTATCAATATTCGCCCAATTAGACGGGTAGTCCCCATATAATGGTAGCAACCATTATTTGATATTTTTGGCAGTTTGACGAATTTGCTCGAATTTGCTACCGACGAATTTTTGGTATTTTTAAGGCTTTAGCCGCATCTTATCATTAACGTGGCTGTAATTTCGTACGAATGGTTCTTGAAGTGGATGGTATTAAAAGTTCCATTCATTACTGCTATTTTTCGTGTCCATCGGACAACTGTTAGCAAAAGGGTTCGTTTTTGAGCCACATTGTGGTGTAGGAGGCGAAAAATACCTCCCATTAGTCTTCTACGAATATTTAATTATATTTTCCAACCCACATTGCTTGCTGGGTTCAGTTATTAGTTCTTTGCCTTTTGACGTCTGGCGAATAAACCAGACTTATGGCTAACCTTCGATCCGAAGAAAAAATAACAAAATATATCGCCACTTTTACTTATTAACATATAATTTTTTTAATTTTATTTTTGACATTATAATGCAAATGAAAAGAAAAATTAAAACAAATATAATAAAATTACATACAGACGTGAATATAATGCGTTTGTAAGCAATTATGAAGTGATTGCAAAACAAGAATATTGAAAACAAATAAAATAAAAAACGTAAATGCACTCTAATTAATTTAGAATTCATTGACATGCATGGAATGGGATCATGCGCTGGGTAGTACAGCCAACCTCCCTCCCTCCCCTCCCCATTAATTAACAACAAATTGAATTGAGTTGTCCAGTCTTGTCTTCGGGTAACTTGGTTTATGACATTTTACCTTCTCATTTACAATGGAAAACCCCAACACTTAGAAATGGTTTCTGACAAATAGACAATTCCGCCAACCATCGAAGCAGCCATTCAGCCATCCATCCAACCATTCAATAAAACCCCCATTTGGTATATTTTCCCAGGGTTTCTTGGGCCATAACTTATTTCAAAACAGAGTCATATTAAAATGTCATACTTATAGTTATGTATGTACTTACATATGTATATACATTATGACTTAATATAAGTATAAAAAACCTTACATAAATATACATATTTATGTATGTCTTTAAAATTTCATATATTTTGCTCTAGTCTGCAATACTTGCTCCAATTTCAGTTTGCTTTTCAGTTTTAAAGGTCAGGTCATGTTGTGGCGTCATGTTGTATGTATGTATGTAATAAATAATATGTATCTACATAAATATGTTCAAATTCATAATGTGTTACAACATTTTCCACATGACGGAAATATCTTTATGTTTTGCAACATCTGGGAGGAACACTGTTCGGTTTTGCGTGTCAGACGAAATTTTCCTCAGACCCTAACTTCTCGTAAGTGAAAAGTGAAACCTTGTTCACTATTGTTGTTGTTTTTTTGTGGTCTCTACTTACAAAATGAAAAAATAAAACATATTAAAAATTTGCCCTGTCATAATCATCAAATTGTTGACAAATCTTCACTGCATGTCATACAACAACAAAAGCAAAAAACAAAAAACAACTGACAGTTGCTTAGTAATGCAACATTTGAATTTTTTGTAGAAGCAAAATTCATAAGGGTTATTTAATGTTGAAAAATATTCTTTAAAAAATCAAGGCTTTGTTTAGATCCATAAGAAATATTTTTAAAAGATCCACGCCCTGTTTAGATCCATAAAAATATTTTTTAAACCAGTAAGGAAAGTTCAAAAGTCGGACGGAGCCGACTATATGATACCCTAATTCGGCAAGCTGTGCAAAATGTTTGTGCCAATTAGGATAAATTTGACTCTTTGGTTCTCAATTTACATAAAATCGGACGAAACTATATATAGGAGCCATATCTAAATCTGAACCGATTTCAACAAAACTTTGCATGCATCAATCTAGACCTAATTTTGTCTTAATCGGACAAATATTGGGAGATTGGTGCACCACTTATCTAAATCTGAACCGTTTTTAACAAAACTTGGCATGTATCAATCTAGACCTAATTTTGTCTCAATAGGACAAATATTGGGAGTTTGGTGCACCACTTACCTAAAATCGGACGAAACTATATATGACAGATATATCTAAATCTGAACCGATTTTCTCCACTTTTAATAGGGTTCGTCCTTTGAACTGTGCCAAATTTCATCCAAATCGGATCATAAATTCGACCTGTACTTTGGTGAAGGGTATAAAAATCCACGCCTATAATGACCTCAAAAAAAATATTTTTAAAAAATTCACGTCTATAATGGCCTAGGCATGTCTCAATCTTAACTCTGTGTAAAATTTTGTCTCAATCGGACCAATATTGGTAGTTTGGTGCACCATTTACATAAAACCGGACTAAAGTATATATGGAGCAAAAAAAAAAATCTACGCCTTTTATGGGTCTCTAAAAAATATTCCTTAAAAAATCCACGCCTTATATGGGTCTCTTTAGTAAAAACGATCAAATTTTTCTGAAATTTTTTTCCAGAGGTAGGTATTTTTACCCTAATTATGGGGATATCTTTTTTTCTTGGGGGGGGGGCATACCCGGTTACCCGGTTATTTGACCCGGTTATATCCGGTTCTACGGATCATTTTAAAGGTTAAAAAAACACCTTCCTATTGAGGGGTTATCTGAAACCGTTTTGAAGATACAGTCAAAAAACTGGGTTTTGGTCCTCGATTTTTTTGAAAAACCCGTAAAAAATACTTTCAGATACCAACATCGGCTACGCGACAGAATCTCTTGTTAAATATAATAGTTTTTTGAGTGACCTGTCTTCGGCCGGGGATTTAAGATTTTCTCCTATGTACAGATACCATAAACCGGCTACGCGACAGAATTTCTTTGTTTTTGTTGGGTTCTAAGGACCATATCATTTGATCCAAAACAGATACAGCCAAATATCGCACCATTTTGGAAAGGACAATTGCGGTCTACCCAAGTTAGCCAAAGTTAGCCAAGTTAGCCAAATATTCTTTAAAATAATCCACTCCTTCTATGAGTCCCTAAAAAATATTCTTTAAAAAATCCACACCTTGTTTAGACCCCAAAAAAATATTCTTTAAAAAATCCACACCTTGTTTAGACCCCAAAAAAATATTCTTTAAAAAATCCACACCTTGTTTAGACCCCAAAAAATATTCTTTAAAAAATCCACACCTTGTTTAGACCCCAAAAAATATTCTTTAAAAAATCCACACCTTGTTTAGATCCCAAAAAATATTCTTTAAAAAATCGACACCTTGTTAGGACCCCAAAAAAATATTCTTTAAAAAATCCACGCCTTGTTAAGACCTCGAAAAAAATATTCTTTAAAAAATCCAAGGATATAAAAATATTCTATAATATTGTTGTAGTTCCTGAAAAAAATTCCTTCTAAAAAACAACGCCTTGTATCCGCCTACTATTTTCTTCTGCAATCCCACTTTCATTGGTATTTAGGTCGTCTCACTTTCTAAATATATTCTTTTCATTACTTCTATTATTTTTTATGCCAACAAATTATCAAATTGGATATGGATTTATCTATCAGATAAATCCAGAAAAATCTTCACCATTATCTATTCATAGAAGTATTTTCTTGCCTGTGACGCATTTTCGAAAAGATTTTCATTAGCAAATGCTGATGAGGTGCTAATGATTGGCTTGGACCCAAGTGAACCCATTTGTAATAAATGTTCACACATATACGATTATACATAAATACATGCGTATTATACTATGTGTTAAGTTTTAAAGCACTTTTGGATTTGATTTTGAACTTGCGATAATCAAACAAAAAAAATTTTCAGTTATTTTGGCAAAACAAACAGCAACTACTGAACTGAAGTGAAATAGTGAACTAGACCTAATGACAGACTGGCTGACTGACTAACCGTTTCAAATACAACAAGTGATGTTGTTGTACGTGCTTTAGGCAAATGACCGTTTACAGTGAGTACAGCAATTAAATTAATTTAAAAAAATGCACGCCTAGGGCTATGCTATGGCATGGAAAAATATTCTTTAAAAAATCCAAGCCTAGGGATATGCTATGGCATGGAAAAATATTCTTTAAAAAATCCAAGCCTAAGGTTATGCTATGGCATGGAAAAATATTCTTTAAAAAATCCAAGCCTAAGGCTATGCTATGGCTTGAAAAAATATTCTTTAAAAAATCCACGCCTAAGGCTATGCTTAAAAAATATTGTTTAAAAAATCCACGCCTAAGGCTATGCTTAAAAAGATATTCTTTAAAAAATCCACGCCTAAGGCTATGCTTAAAAAAATATTATTTAAAAAATCCACGCCTAAGGCTATGCTATGGCTTGAAAAAATATTCTTTAAAAAATCCACGCCTAAGGCTATGCTTAAAAAATATTCTTTAAAAAATCCACGCCTAAGGCTATGCTTAAAAAAATATTGTTTAAAAAATCCACGCCTAAGGCTATGCTTAAAAAAATATTCTTTAAAAACTCCACGCCTAAGGCTATGCTTAAAAAATATTCTTTAAAAAATCTACGCCTAAGGCTATGTTTAAAACAATATTCTTTAAAAAATCCACCCCTAAGGCTATGCTTAAAAAATATTCTTTAAAAAATCTACGCCTAAGGCTATGCTTGTAAAAATATTCTTCAAAAAATCCACGACTAAGGCTATGCTTGAAAAAATATTCCTTAAAAAATCCATGCCTAAGGGTATGCTTGGAAAAATATTTGTTAAAAAATCCACACCTTGGAGCCACTGTCCATTAGAAAACAATTATAATCTACTGCGGTCAAAAAACACACACACACAGACACACCGTTTAAGCTTGACCAATTAGTAAGCTCACGTTTTTTTTCGAGCTACATACATACCTCTACCCTGCATAGCAGCTATCCAGATTTCAATGTTAAGGTCAAGTGAAACTATTTGAGGCATTTATGTCGGAGACAAATTTACATTAATTATTTCGTTTTAATAGCAACAGCAGCAGGCAGCAGTTATTTTCTTATGTTTTAATTTAGAATTAACTTGTTTCGAATTGAATGAGTTGTTGTATTTTTATTATTATTATTGTTGTTGTTTTTGCTACTTGAACTTTGTTGTATTTTTTTGTAATAATTATTATAAACTTGAGATGAATTGCCATTTATATTTCCTCTTTTTTGTTTTGTGTTTCTTTCAGTTTCGAAATTTATCTGTGATATGCACTGATATTACAACGCAATCTCTCGAGTGACAACGTGGTCGACGGTCGGCGTTTGAAATCATAATCCGACCGCGTGCGGTAGCAAATAGTTGAGACATTAAAATTATTGCTTATAACTGTGATTCAGATTAACGAAAGAACAAAAGAAACGACTTCGAGATGGAACTGGAAATGGAAACGAGTAAAATGCTGAAAAACAGTGCAGTGCGCAGTATACCCATCGAATTTACAGATCTCACCTATCAAGTTAAAGTGCCAAAGCAAAAAGGTAAATATACAGACCACAAATTTTCATAATATAAATTATTTTGTAGGCCCAGCAGAACCCTAAATGTTTTCGATGGACCAGTAATGAGTTAGATGTGGTTTAAAAAATAATGGACCAGCAGAGCTTTAGGGGTAGATTGCGAAGATAGAAGAACTAAGACCAACCAGCATTATATTTTTGAAAACAAATATTTTTAAATCAGGCATAGCTGAACCTTTGGCATGTATGTTTTAAAGAATATTTTTTGATCAATAGCAGAGCCTTAGGCCTGGAATTTTTAAAGATTGTTTTATGGACCAGCAGAGCCTTAGACGTGGATTTTTTCAATCAACAGTAGAGCCTTATGCTTGGATTTTTTTAAAAACTTTTTCAAGGCATTCCAGAGCCTTAGGCCATGTTTCTTAGAGAATATTTTTTCAAGGCCATTGGCTAGGCCTTTTTGCCATCGGACCACACGTTTAACAGATGTATTTTTAAGGATAAGGGGAGAGTAGGTTTCTGGAGAGTATGAGACAGATGTGATGGTGGATATTTTTCCCAATTTGCATAGCTTCTGGATGTCACAGATATAGGTCGAATGTCTAGCTATCGTCTATAAAAAAAAACCTTTTATCGGTTTTCTATGACCTGCACAGGTCATCTTACCGTATATGATCTCTATAGGGCTGTCCATATATAATAAACCTATAATAGATTTCAAACCAACTATAGAATGTCTAGACGGTTATTTATAGATATAAGACCCTTATGTGAATTCCTGGCTTTAGACACTCTCTAGAGATCTCTTGAACTATAACAAATATTCTTGAGGTCTACAAAATAAAATTACTTCTATTGACTTTATAAAAGTTACCTAAATCTATATAATATAATATTTTAGTAGTATCTCTAGGCGGTATTTAAAAAAGCTTATTTTTCCAATTAGAAACATTCGAACATTCGAAACATTTAAGAATATTTTTTCCAGTTATAAGAAGATACCTAGCCTCGGTTTATTTATAGAAAATTTTACATAGCATCGTTTTATGTATAAAATAATTTTCTAATTATATGTTTTCCAAGAATATTCTCCAGCTAAAGAATATGTTTCCAATTACACAAAAAATATTCTAATAAAGGTAATCTCAAGGCTTTCCTTTTTTTAAAGAATATTTTTTAATTAGAACAATATCCAATTAGAAAAAATTTCAGGCTTGAGTTAGAAACCAATCCCCGACGTTAATTTTATTAAACGTTTTTAATAAAATTCTTTCAGTTACAAAAAATTTCTTTCAAAAGTTTAAAGTTATGATCTTTTTAAAGAAAAATTTCCAATTAGATACATGTACCATATTATACCATAATATTTTTTCAATTAGAAAATTATTTTTTTTAAAAAAACATGTGTGTTCTTTTAAGAATATTTTTTTTTCAATTTTATACTTCCAATCAAAAGCGTAAAAATTTGTTAATATGTCTCTAATTAGATACATAATAATAAAAAAAACTTGATATGCATCAATCTAGACCTAATTCCGTACTCTGTGCAAAATGTTGTCTCAATCGGACAAACATCTATAGTATGGTGCACCATTTATATAAAATCAGAGGAAACTACATATGGGAGCTATATCTAAAGCTGAACAGATTTCAACAAAACTTCGGGTACATACATTTGGACCTACTTCAGTACGCCGATTCCAACAAAACTTGACATACATCAATCTGGCTCTAATTCAATACTCTGTGCAAAATGTCGTCTCAATCGGACAAATATTGTTAGTATTGTGCTCCATTTACATAAAATCGGATGAAACTATATATGGGAGCTACATCTAAAACTTGACATGTATCAATCTAGACTTAATTCAGTACTCCGTGCAAAATTTTGTCTCCATCGGACAAATATTGGGAGTTTGGTGCTTCGTTTACATAAAATCGGACGAAACTATATATGGGAGCTATATCTAAATCTGAACCGATTTAAAAAAATGCATACATCAATCTGGGCCAAATTCAATACTCTGTTCAAAATTTTGTCTCAATCGAACAAATATACGCACAAAGACATAATACCCTGTACCACAATGTGGTGAAGGGTATAAAAATACCAAGGCTTTGCCCCTTTTACAGAAAAAAAAATCCAATTAGAAAAATATCCCTATGCGTGAATTAAAAAAAAAAGTATTTTTATTTAAAAAAAGAGTATTTTTCCAATTAGAAACTTTTCCCGACTTGATTTAGAAACAGACCCAATTAGAACGAATCCCTGTTGTAAATTTCTTTAGAATGTTTCTCCAATCAGAAACGTGGAATTTTTTATATTTTATAAATTAGAGTCGTTTACCAACATGATTTTTTAAAAAATATACTTTCAAGTTGAGATATATTCTTCGAAGAAATCAAGTCATGGTATTTTTAAATAAATTTTTCCAATTCGTTTAAAAATACTTTTCCAGCGTGAGTTTTTTAACATTTCCAGACTTGAGTTGGAAATATCCTAAGGTTTTGTTTTTTCCCAATTAGAAAAATATCACTAGGCGAGATTTAAAAAAAAAATATTTTTTTTCCAATTAGACACATTTTCCGACTTGAGTTAGAAACAGATCGAACAAATCCCTGGCGTTAATTTCTTGAGAATATTTTTCCGATCAGAAAATGATTTTTTAAAGAATATTCATGTCATGACCTTTTTAAAGAATATTTTCTAATTGACAAACGTGTGTTTTTTAAGAATATATTTCTAATAAGAAAAATATTTTTCTTACAAAACTCAGGCATTGTAGATTAAACAAATATATTTTTTAATTTGAAACATATCCCAAGGTTTGCATTTTTGAAGGAATATTTTTCCAATCAGAAACATGTGATTTTTATTTACATTTTCTAATTAGGGGCTTGTATAGGGATACTTTTTTAAAGGATATTTTTGTAAATGGAAACATTTCTATGCGTTAATTTTTTAACATATTGGAAACTGATTCCAACAGGTTTCCAATTAGAAACAGATTACTAGATTTGTATATTTAAATGACTAACAGAGCCAGAACATATTTTCCTATAAGAAATCGATTCCTGTTTTTTTTATAAAAAACGTTCATTCGAAAACGGTGCCCTAAGTGTCAGTTTTTAATAAACATTTTCTAATCAGAAACATGCCCCTTGAAGTACTTCGATCTATAGAAGGCATATACAAGATCTTCTTTGTATTTTTTCTGACTGGACAATGGAAGACCCAAAGAAGGTAGAAACCCTGTATAATGTTTACTATTTATGAACTTCTGTCTAGAGAACACTTATTGAAGGTCTTTTACGAGTATCTATAGATTACCTATGACACCTTTAAAATTTATCATTTCTATTACGTTACCGCCAATACCTGACCATCGATATCCAACTAAAATGGAAATACCCAGGTCAGTGACATTATGAAAACAAACAAACAAAAAACCTCTAATGACGTTTACAACCACAACTGTCATTATTGCCTCTCCTTAACCAAAGATGGCTTCATTCCAAACGCCTTGCATTTAGTTTTTTTGTTTTTGTATTCACATAACGTAAAGTAGGACACTAACGTGACGCTTTTCTCTGTTTTTTTTTCTGTAACAACTGCCTGCTTCCGATTGACAGCCGCGACAGGTGGTGCGGAGAAAAACAAAAACAATAGCGACAAATTTGCATAGTTCGCTTTGAACTTGTGAGCTTAGTTTTCAGCGTATTAGCAGCGTATTGTTTAGAACGCCCGGCGAGTGCATATCTTCAGAATAATGAAACCTCAATAACAACGAACGATAATAGCAAAATATTGTTTAGTTCGAAGTAAATTGAATATGGATTTGTTGTTGTTGTTTTTTTACTTTCCCTTTTTGTTGTGTTGTTCTATAGTCGATTTGCATATTCATACATATTGTAATAGGTATGGTTGTGTGTGTGTGATTGTATGTGTGCCAGGTATTGCTAATTCGCGTGAATCGGATCAATTTTGTAATCGCATTAGCATTTTTTATTTAATCTTATCAAGTGTCTTCGTCGTCATTCATATCCATACATACGTATTCTGTCAAGTCATCATTTTTATACCCTTCACCACACTGTGGTACAGGGTATTATGTCTTTGTGCATATGTTTGTAACAGGCAAAAATAATCGAGATAGACCCATGGTTCCTTTTGAGAATATGCATAGAATCACTTTCTGAGTCGATTTATGCATGTCCGTCTGTCCGTCCGTCTGTCCGTCCGTCCGTCCATGTATTTTTGTTAACAAAGTACAGGTCACATTTATGATCCGATTTGGATGAAATTTGGCACAGGTCACTTAATTGGCCCAAGGACGAAACCTATTGAAATTGGAGAAAATCGGTCCACGTTTAGGCATAGCTCCCATATAAGGGTACCCCAAAATTTTCGGTATTTTGAGGTTCTTGAGCGCGTTTTTTAACTGAATTCGCTGAAATTTGGTACTTTGAGTTCTTATTGGGTAGCAAATCTCTCTACCAAAAATTATAAACAAAGGTCATTTTTTTCGGATAGCCCCCATATAAGGGTACCCCCAAATTTTCGGTATTTTGAGGTTCTTGAGCGCGTTTTTTAACTGAATTCGCTGAAATTTGGTACATTGAGTTCTTATTGGGTAGCAAATATCCCTACCAAAAATTATAAATAAAGGTCCATTTTTTCGGATAGCCCCCATATAAGATTACCCCCAATTTTCAGTATTTTGGGGGTTTTGATAGCATTTTTCGACCGAATTTGCTGAAATTTGGTACTTTGTGTTCTCATTGGGTAGCAAATCTCCTTACCAAAAATTAAAAGTAAATGTCAATTTTTTCGGATAGCCCCCATATAAGGGTACCCCACATTTTCGGTATTTTCGGGTTCTTGGGTTTGTTTTATAACTGAATTCTCTGAAATTTTGTACATTGGGTTCTTATTGGGTACCAAATTACTCCACTAAAAATTATAAATATAGGTCTAGTTTTTCTGGTAGTCCCCATATAACGGTACCCCAAATTTTTGGTATTTTGGGGGTTCTGATCGTATTTTTCAACCAAATTGACTTAATTTAGTACGTCGAGTTCTTATTAGGTAGCACATCTCTACACTATAAATAGTGGTCAATTTTTTCTGGTAGCCCCCAGGTTTTGAGGTTCTTGAACCAATTTTTTTTTCTGGCACAGGATATTATGTTTTTGCGCATATGTTTGTAGCAGGCAGTAGGAAACGAGACTGACACATACGACTTCTGTTAGGATTCATTTCTTGAATATACTCAAAGTGGTGAAGGGTATCATATAGTCGGCCCCGTCCGACTTTACTACTTTCCTTACTGGTTAGCTGTAAGTTGGGCATGTTGTTGAAAATTTTGTGTCGGGGAGGAGTGCGTCCCACAAGAAAAACCAGTAAAGAAAGTAGTAAAGTCCAACGAGACCGACTATATGATACCCTTTACCACTTTGGCTATATTCAAGAGATGCATCCTAACATACCTCGCATTTTTGAAGGCCCATTGACATGAAATTGAAATAAATTTAATATGTGATCTGTGTCTATATGTGAACCGACTTAACCCTACGATCAATAACCAAGTACATTTGTAGCTTTTTATACCCTCCACCATAGTATGGATGGTATGTTATGTTTGTTATGTTTGTTTGTTTTTACGTTTATAACTCAACGAAATAATCATTTCCGACCCTATAAAGTATGTATATACTTGATCAGCGTAATTATAAATCCATTTGCCCGTCTGTCTGTTGTAATCACTCTAGCCTCTAAATGAATTGAGATAGATCGCCAAATTTTAGAATAGACTTGTCTTTTGTCTGCAGGCCGGTCAAGTTCGAAGATGAGCTATATCGGTCCACGTTTAGGCATAGGCCTCGTATAAGGGTAAACCCCCTCCCCCTTGAATTGAGAAAGATCGCCAAATTTTGGAATAGACTTGTCTTTTGTCTGCAGGCAGGTCAAGATCGAAGATGAACTATATCGGTCCACGTTTAGGCATATGCCTCGTATATGGGTAAATCCCCTCCTCCTTTGAGCACCCCCTTGAAGGTGTTAAAAATTAAAGTGAACAAAGAGAAAATTCGGTACATTTTAAAGTTTTACTTCGACGAAGGCGAAAATGCAAGCCAAGCGCCTAAAATTTTGAACGGTGTTTATGGTTCCAATTATGTACAATTTTGGTTTCGTTGATTCTGTTCAGGAATTTTTATACCCTCCACCATAGTATGGAGGGTATATTAATTTTGTCATTCCGTTTGTAACTCATCGAAATACTCCTTTCCGACCCTATAAGGTATATATATTCTTAATCAGGTTAAAATTCTATGACGATCTAGCCATGTTCGTCCGATCGCCTATTGTAACCACGTTATCTTCTGAAGGAATTAAGATAGATCATCAAAATTTTGCATATCATCAATTTTTTGTCTGCAGGCAGTTCAAGTTCGAAGATCGGCTATAGCGGTCCACGTTAGGCTTAGTTCCATATAAGGGTACCGCCCAATTTTCGATATTTTGGGGTTCTTGATTTGGTACATTGGGTTCTTTTTGGGTACCAAATGTCGCCACTAAAAATTATAAATATCGGTCCACTTTTTTGGGTAGCCCCCATATAAAGGCACCCCAAATTTTCGTTATTTTTGGGTTTTTGAGCGGGGTTTGAACCGAATTCGCTGAAACTTGTTACATTGGGCTCTTTTTGGGTACCAAATGTCCTCACTACAAATTATAAATATCGGTCCACTTTTTCTGGTAGCCCCCATATAACGCTACCCCCAAATTTACGGTATTTTGGGTGGTTTAAGCGCGATTTTAAACCGAATTCGCTGAAATTTGATGCAATGGGTTCTTATTGGGTATCAAATTCCTTCACTAAAAATTTTAAAAAAATAGGCTCATTTTTTCGGGTATTTTTTGGAGTTCTTTTGCGCGTTTTTCAACCGAATTCGCTGTAATTTGGTATTTTGTAGTCGCATATGGTTACAAATCTTCCTACCAAAAATTATTAATATTCGGGTAGTTCCCATATATATTAAAATAGTTAGGTGACTAATTCCGTGTGTAGGGGTTGTCCCCATATTATAGGAGATAGTCGTTACTCGATATAGTCATTTTTACCCTACAAATTATGGAATTCTAAGACGATTTAGCCATCGGTTGTAATCATTCCGCTTTCTAAGGAAATAATTATACCTCATGAAGGAAAGAATTGAGACACAAAACAAAAATTTGGGTTTCTAAATAGATACATGTTGGTCATTAATTAGGAACAGCCCTCATATAATTATAACCCCAATTATTCGCTAATTCCCGCACTATGTAATCTAACTTTGTAATCTAAATTGCAGTAGTTTGAGGATTGTATATTCTACCATGCATTATTAGTATCAGTCCACGCTTTGGGGTTTTCATTAAAAATTGCTAAAAATTGTATTTGGTGCACATAATGGATTACATAAATCGGTTTGTAGAATTATCGGTATAGGTTCACTTTTTGGTATGTTCCCCATATTTTCATTTCAAGCATCTGTCAGTATACCTATGGTGGAGGGTATTCAAATTTCGACCCGGCCGAACTTAATGCTTTTTCACTTGTTGACGTTAAAGGTGCACCTCGCAGTCATGCCAAGTTTGACGATCTCAATAGAATAAACTCGATATCGAAACTCATAATTTGACCCCTAAATCAATTTACACCAATGGTATGTAAGAAATCGAGCAAAATTATATATGGAAGCTATATCCAAATCTGAACTAATTTCAACAAAACTTAACATACATCATTCCAAACTCAAAACTATACCCTCTGCCAAATTTCGTGTAAATCGAACAATCAATCGGACGAAAATATATATGAGAGCTATTGGACGAAATATATATAAATATATTTTTAAAAAGAATTAGCACAGATCATTTTAGACTCAATTTGATATGCTATGCATAATTTCGTGTAAATCGAAAGATATATAAGGGTATTGGTGCCCCATTTACATAAAATTTTATACAAATTTATAAAGGAGCTATAACTAAATATAAACCGACTTTCTCGCCAAATAAATGGGCTGTGCCACATTTCATCGAATTCGGATAATAAATGCGACCCGTGCTTTGTTTAAAATTTAACATGGACAGACCGGGGGGTTTTACCTAAAAATGGAATGATATTCATATATTTTTGTAGGAAAATTTGCCACGCAATGTGAACTAAAAATATTATAAAAATCGGAATACCGATTATCGTTATATTAGGGCTATATACCTAAGCGTTGGCAAAGGTATGGATTTCCCACCAATTTTTTAGAGTTCTGATTTTTTCTGAGGTTATTTGATGTTTATCTAAAATGCCTACTCCTCCAAACGACCAGTTCTTTTTCAACCATTATTTTTAGAGTATCGGTAGAATTCTGTATCCGAAAAAAGTTATTCCCGACACGAGAAGGTTCAAAAGTTTTCGCTCAAATCCAATTTTCTTGGTGCGTAAAAAAGATAGCAAAATACACCATAAACAACAATAGAAACCTGTATGGAAAAAAATAATTTTATGCGCCATAACACGCAAATTGAAACTGTGAAACCAGCAATTAAAAAAGCTGAGCAAATTAAAAAAAAATAATAAAAGTGCAACAACACATTGTTATGACGTTGATTGACTGGAACTGATTAGTAATAATTTAATAAATACTATATATATATACTAGAATATGCCCTTTACTTCTTTAGTATTTCAACTTGTATCAACATATAAATTATTTTATTTTCAAAGAAAACTGCATATATCGACCATAAATTTAATTTGAATACCATTTAGTACCAAATTTCATGATTCGAGCTTTAAAGGTTCACCCAAATCCAAATTTTACCAAATTTAGTTCCATTTAGCGTATATATTATTTCCATAAGTATCCTCCTCAACCATCCAACTAAACTTCTTGCATACATCGATCCTACATCCCAACAATGATTCCAAATTCAAATTTCAGGATTTCAACTCTATTGGTTCACCCAAAATTCAAATTGTACTAAATTTAGTACTCCGTAGTACGAATTTCCAAAACTTCCTACTTAACGCAAACCTACACCCCCACAGTGATCTTAAATCCAAGTCTAAGGATTCTAACACTACAGGTTCACTCACAATTCAAATTGTACCAAATTTAGTTAACAGTAGTACGAATTTCTAAAACTCCTTCTTACCACAATCCTACACCCCCATAGTGATCCTAAATCCAAGTTTCAGGATTCCAACTCTATCGGCTCAAATTGTACCAAATATAGTACACAGTAGTACGAATTTCCTACTTAACCCAAACCTTTACCCCACTGTGATCCTAAATCCTACATATCCCAATCATACACCTCCACAGTGTTCCTAAATCAAAATTTCAGGATTCCAACTCTATCGGTTCACCCACAATTCAAATGGTACCAAATTTAGTACACAGTAATACCAATTTCCAAAACGTCCTACGTATCCCAATCCTACACATCCACAGTGTTCCTAAATCAAAATTTCAGGATTCCAACTCTATCGGTTCACCCACAAATCAAATTGTACTAAATTTAGTACATAGTAGTACCAATTTCCAAACCGATAGAGTTGGAATCCTTGAAACTTAAGGATCACTGTGGATGTGTAGGATGGGGTATGTATCCTAAATCAAAATTACAGGATTCCAAATCTATCGCTTCACCCACAATTTAAATTGTACCAAATTTAGTACACATAGTACACATTTCTAAAACTTCTTACATATCCAAGCTTCAGGATTCCAACTTTATCGTTTCACTCACAATTCAAATTGTACCAAATTTAGTACACAGTAGTACCAATTTCCAAAACTTCCTACATACCCCAATCCTACACCTCCACAGTGATCCATAATCAAAATTTCAGGATTCCAACTCTATCGGTTCACCCACAAATCAAATTGTACTAAATTTAGTACATAGTAGTACCAATTTCCAAACCTTCCTACATACCTCAATCCTATACCTTCGCAGTGATCCTAAATCAAAATTTCAGGATTCCAACACTATCGGTTCACTCACAATTCAATTTGTACCAAATTTAGTACACATTAGTACAATTTTTTAAAACTTTTACATATCTCAAACTTACACCTCAACAGTGATCCTGACTCAAAATTTCGTGATTCTAGTTCTATTGGTCCACCTAAAACTTAAATTGTACCAAATTCAGTTCCATTTAGTACTTATAAGTATTAATTTCTTAAACTGAATCCTGACCCTTATCCTATCCGCTCTATCGGTTCACCTAAATCCAAACTGTACCGATTATAGTACGATTTAGTACACATAAGTAACAAATTTCCAAAACTATGTTCATATCCCAATCCTACACTCCGACGGTAATGTTAATTTCAAATTTCAGAATTCCAACTCAATTTGCATCTCAAAATTAAATTTGTACCAAATATAGTACCATATAGTACTTTTCGTACACATGAGTACACGCTTTAAAAACCATCTCCTTAAATAGACCCTACATCTCAACACTTATTCGCATTTCAAATTTCAAGTTTTAGCTCTATCCATTCACATGCTAGGAAATTGAACTAAATTTAGTACATTTAGGTACTTTTCGCAATCTTATAGTTCGAATGTCCAAAAAACCTATATTTCCTATATCTAGTCCATCTATTTCCTATATCTATTCTACCCTCCATCAGTTACCCTCATCTAAAATTTAAGAGTTCTAACTCTACCGGTTCGCCAAATAAAAAAGTTGTCACATTTCGTACTTTTTGTACCGTATCCGTCACCTAGCTTCAGCCGTTTCGTCTGGGCGTTGATGGATCGTTAAATCGGTCAGTCAATCACTTTACTCTTTTATCAGTATAGATTATATATAGACCACGAACAAATTATTTAAAATAGAAAAGACCATGAAGGGTACACGCCCACAAACCGTTTGGTGAGTGACGGATGGAAAATCCAGCATTTTGATAATATTATATACTATACATATTTTCTTCAGATATTAGCTCATGGACAGGCGATTTTCAAAGAACCATAACATATCCTTTATCATTCCTAGAAGACCTATAGAATGTTTTTCTGCAAATATGTGCCTGTAGTAAACAATTTGTTTGAAATATTTATTACAAACACTTGTCGGTCTTCCAATTAGAATCCTATTTGTGGTCGTATTCTAGAGGGTCGTATGGATTTAACTAATAATAATAACAACTATCAGTTTAGGTTTAATATCGAACAGTTAGGAAAATTATATACTTCTATTGTAATTAGTTGTCAATTAAAGCCAGAGCTTCCAGAACCAATTATTGGCAAATATTCAATAATTGATTTTGAAAAATGAAATATAGAACTGGAAAAACATTTTTATTAATATTTATGCCAAATTTCATTTATTTATTGTTTGTGGAAAATCACAGTTTAGATTGACCTAATTGACACCAGACACACTTTTGTCGAAGGATAGACATTTTTGAATTTTTAATATTTTTTTATTAGCTGTAACGAGATTGACGGCAATGAAAAGTCCAACAATTAAAAGAAAAAAAAATAATTGTACATTTGTAATAAGAAAATAATTAGATGTTGTGCGTCATTGAATTGTAATCATTATATTCGGAAAAGAGTAAAGTGTTTGACTGACTGACTGATTTAACGATTCATCAATGCCATACGAAACGGCTGAAGCTAGAATCTTGAAATTTTTGGGTGAGGGTAACTCTTGGTCCAAATGTGACAGATAAGGTTGGGTTTTTGAAAATTCGTACTAGAACGGCACGAAAAGTACTAAATGTGATATCATTTGTATTTGGCGAACCGGTAGAGCTAGAACTCTGGTTTGGTGGTCGTTGATGGAGTGTAGGATAGATGTACCAAAGGATTTTTGGAAATTCGAACAGTAACTATCCGTCCGCCGGATACCCGAGTGGTTGCGTTCACTGTCCTGTGTGGACTGTTGGGAGGTTTTGTTGTTTGGTGTGTGTGTGTTGTGCGGAATGCCCGTGAGGGTATTCTGGTGTTCCGGTGGTGTCTTTGGGTTTACTAGTTCCGGATCGTGGATCGAAACTAGTAGGGTCACCATTCCCGAACTTTGTAGGCTTGTGGAATGATCATTGGGTGAGAATGGAGACGGTGTGGGAATTAGCATCGAGAGGTTGGTTTTTGCATCTGTTTCATCCTCTATTTATGGTCATTCCATTGTGGAGAGCCTGCTGTTACTAGTTCAAATGGTAGTAGCTTCGGCTACGAAAACGTGCAAAGTTTAGTCTGAAGGGGACCATTCCCGGACTAGCAGGCTTGTGGAATAATTGTTGGGAGGGGTGAGATGCATGGTGGCTACCAATATCGTGTGATGTTGGTGGCCACTTTTGCATTGTATCCCCTTTCAGCAATTGTTTGATTATAGAGAGCCTGCATGTTAGTCCTAATGATAGTAGCTTTGGCTATGAAGCTGAGCAGAGGCTATAGTCTGTGAGTGACCAGTCTCGACCAGTCTGTTTGGGGTTCTACTGGTAATAGCTTTGGCTATGAACCTGACCGAAGGTTTCGGTAGCACGGGTGTCAGGGCCCCTAGGTCTGCGGATCTAGGGCCCATTTAAGGAGATGGTTTTGAAAGCGTGTACTCATGTTTACGAAAAGTACTATATGGTACTATATTTGGTATAAATTTAATTTGCAGATACAAATCGAGCTGGAATCCTGGAATTTGAATTTAATTACCGGCGGAGTATAGGATTGGGATATGAACGTAGTTTTGGAAATTTGTTACTTATTAGTACGAAAAGTACTAAATCGTACTATAATCGTTACAGTTTGGATTGGGTGATCTTATAGAGCGGGAACATTGAAATTTGGAGTCAGGATCACTGTAGGGGTTTGGGATTGGGGACAGGATTCAGTTTAAGAAAATAATACTTATGGGTAATAAGTGGTACTAAATTAGGTACAATTTCAATTTTAGTTGAACCAATAGAGCTAGAATCATGAAATTTGGAGTCAGGATCACTGTTGAGGTGTAAGATTGAGATATGTAGAATGTTTTACAAATATGTACTAATGTGTACTAAATTTGGTACAATTTGAATTGTGGGTTAAGCTATAGAATTGAAATACTGAAACTTGGATTTATGATCACTGTGGGAGTGTGGGATTGGTGTATATAGAAAATTTTGGAAATTTGGTACAATTTGGTACAATTTGAATTGTGGATGAATCGATAGATTTGGAATCCTGAAACATTGATTTAGGATCGATGTGGGGGAGTAGAATTGGGGTATGTAGAAAGTTTTGGAAATTGGTACTACTGTGTACTAAATTTGGTACAGTTTGAGCGAACCGATAGAATTTAAATCCTATGTGGGGGTGAAGGTTTGGTTTTAGTAGAATGTTTTGGTACTACTGTGTACTAAATTAGGTAAAATTTGAATTGTGGGTGAACCGATAGAATTGGAATCCTGAAACTTGGAATTAGGATTACTGTTGAGGGGGTAATTAGGAGGTTTTGGAAACTGATACTACTGTGTACTAAATTTGGTACAATTTGAATTGTGGGTAAACTGATAGAATTGGAATCCCGAAACTTGGATTTAGAATAACTGTAGGGATGCGGCAGTTTTCTGTGAAAATAAAATAATATGTTAATACATGTTTAAATATATCCCGCATTCGCCAACGAAGTAGCGGGTATATGCTAGTATATATATATATATATATATATATATATATTTACAGAACCTCCGCCCAAGAACCCAGTATTTCAAGTTTTATGAATTGCATACATAAAATGCAGAAATGTGGACTTGGCGATGTGTTTTGACTTTTACAACTTGGAGATAACAAATTTTAATATTGCTAAATATCAGTGCCACACGCGATATTCTAATGTGAATGTGTTCGATCAATAACCGGTATTTCAGAAAGTATTACCCTTTGCATTGAGAGTCGTTTGGCCAATCGTAGTGATGCATTATCTGAGATAAATCTATAAAATCAGATTACCTATAATGCAAATGATGTCACCCTTGTACGTAATATAAATTAGATTAAAATGTTTTGAAACACGTTTATTAAAATTAAGATCTAGAAATCTTGATTAGCATACACGTTCCTTAAAACTTTTTATCGATCTTATTTTCATTTAAAAAAATATTCTATTGCAAAGAAATATCTACAAATAAATGTCTCACCTAAAGTAATTGTGATCACAATTGAACTACACTTTAAGTCTAAAATTTCACGATGCACAGAATATAATAGAAATCCCTTTTTATTTATTAATCGGATGATAGCCCAGTTTTACACAAAGTGTACAACTATACAAACATCAAAAATTACAAGTAAAAATGTAATTAGGTTCGCCCGTGACGAACTTTTATATACCCTTCACCACGAGGTGAGCATTAAAAAATTCTAAAAATAGTTCGTTGTCGCCCTCTAAAATACCAAATAATGAGCGTTACCATTATATGGGATCTACCCGGAAACATTGGTCAATATTGATAATATTTGGTAGAGAGATGTTCCAATGAATACCAAACATCTGGGAAGTAGTAGTAATATATATGCAAAATTCCAAAGCTCTATCTGTTATATATTGCGAGCTCTATCTTGACTTTAACAGACGGACGAACATGGACATTTTTAATAAATAATAAAGGTCATGAAAAATATGTTTCAATAAATCCACGCCACTTATAGGCCATGAAAAATATTTTTAATATACACTTTATGGGATCTCCGATTAATATTTCGAGGTGTTCCCAAACGGACTATCAAACTTAATACACACTCCCACTCATAATGGAGGGTACATAATAATAATGGGGAAATACTCTGCTAGCGATTACCATCAAATGCACTGTCATCTTATTTTCCAGTGAAAAAGATTAGCTATTTACTATGTGTGTCATTATGCAATATGACTGCAGTGAATATATACTATAATAATATAATTATTATTGTTATTAAATTTCAATAACAATGATTAACAAAAATTAATAAATAAAATATATTCTGACACGATCTTAGAGGATGAATTCGTTGGGAGTGTGGATTTAATGAAAATTTTGTAACGAAGTATTAAAAACATAACAATGGGTAACTGCATACTGGGAATATCCAACACGTGACAATCATCCCACATACGTGAACATGCCCCAAAAGCATGAGAGGTAAATAATATTTGAATTGGGAATCCCAAAATATTATCTTCTACCGACAATGTTATGATGTTGGTGATTGGTTGCATTGTTATTAGCTTTGCTAAATCTACTCTCATCTGCAGCTATAGATGCAGGATGGTCTCCTGGGCGACTACATCTGTATAATGGACATAGAAATCCAGTATCTAGTACCAGGCGCATATTACTTCTAAACATTTGGTTAATATCTTTTCTCGCTTAGCATGGTTTCTTGGATCGCAGTGACTTTTAAATCTTTAATTCAAGTATCTGTACATTTTTATACCTTTCAAATATTATACTTAAGTTTACTTTAAGTTTAATTTAAATACTGATCATTATTTTCCCTTCTTTATTTTTTAGAAAAGAAAACTGTACTTAAAGGCATATCGGGGACATTTTTACCTGGTGAGCTGACGGCAATTATGGGACCCTCTGGTGCTGGCAAATCAAGTTTAATGAATATTTTAACGGGATTTACGTACGTTTTTAAACCTTCTTTCACAGACTTGTCCGTCAATTTAGAACATACACATTATAAAATAATTTTATTTGAAATTTCAGAAAAACTGGCGTTACGGGCACTATCAAATTCGGAGATGCACCAAAGGCCCGCAAATTATGCTGTTATATTATGCAGGATGATCATTTCTATGCCTGGTTTACCGTGGAGGAGACAATGATGTTGGCGGCCAGTTTAAAAATATCGAATGAATCGATGCATATACGTGATAGGAAATTATTGGTAAGTAAATAGCGTAATTGATCTAATGTTATTTTTGAGGATAGACATAAAATCATATATTTTCAAACAATTTCATATAAAAGGGTGGAAAATATCTAATTCTGCCCAATAGACATTAAATTTTGAATAGATTGTCGAACGACATATGTCGGTTCAAGTTAAGAAGGGCCCACGATTGTCAAGATAGTGTAGATATACATCCAAATTATGTTTTCTTCTGCACTTTTGGGCATGTGTTAGTTATCATCGATTCTTGCCCACTTGGTTACTATTGGTGATCTCCGAGTATAGCATTATTCTACTGCCTCGGCGACTACATCTGTATGTATGCTATTCAGGCCTGTTGAACCAGAGATCTACGCCTTTACCTTGGGATCTTTCTCCCCTTTAGAACATGAAGATTCCCCCAGAGAGGTGGGCGGCCGAAGCCTGTCCGTAAGGCTATGAATGTTTATATGGTCTTCGTCTCCTCATGAAGATGACCCATCAATGACATGAGTGGAAATCCTGTAGCAGTTCACGGGGCTGCATTCTAGCAGATCTGTATATTCTTCCACTGCGTATCACTTACATTCGCTAACCACACTGGCGCCGAAAATCTAACCACTATGTTCATACTTCGCAAATTATCGCAAATTCCAGTGACTTGCTCACACGACATAAAAAGGCTGTCGAACGTTACACACAATTTCTTGAGGTAATTGGAGGTCGGAATCTGTTAAAAGCAGTTCAAGTGGTGAACAGTTTGGCTTCGGATTTTTGGCGGATATTTTCATTTTCCCCAGATGATAACCTGGGTGGTGCAATTGCCCATCATTCCGATTTTTTGTGTTAACCTCATTGTAAGGTTAATGTTATTGAATATCAGGGCTCTTCTGATCTATTGCATTTAGAAGCCCCTTTTTACAAATATTCGAAAACATTTTCATTCTCCTCCTCTTGAATTCGAATTGGGTATTCATTAATTTTTAGTCCAGTACAATCGATAAGTCCTTCTGTTAGTTTTGTTATCATAATTTTTTCCTTATTCCAGTAGATGGCCGGTCTGCCTGTTCTACGTCAGAGGGCTGCCATCTGCCGTTGCCTAGAAACAACGCATATTTAATGTTGTGCATTTGTGGGAGTCCTGGCTTATTTAGTGTTGCCGTTTTCCTCTGGATGGCGCCCAACACTACTCCCGACATTCCAATTTTTGGGTTATCTTCATGTGGTGATGATGAGGGTGAGGTTGGGTTATTAGAATTTCATAAGAGCTTCTTTCCTAAAAAAATCGAAAAAATTGAAAGGATTTTTCCTCATCCACAGGGATTCTAACCCGAAATTCATCGGTTTATAATCTGGTTCACTCGTTGCTTAGAAACAATGCTTGCTTGAATTTTGCACACTGGTTGGGTTCCATGCTTATTTAGCGTTGCAATTTTCCTCTGGGTGGCGCCCAACACTACTCATTATCATTTTTGTGTTATCTTCATGTGCTTATGATGATGGCGAGATTGGGGTTATAAGAATGTCATGGAGTCTTATTTTTACAAAAAATCGAAAACTTAGAAGGGATTCTTCCTTCTCTGCTCTGATTCGAATCCTAAATCTTGTGATGGCGATAATATCTGTCGTTGCATAGAAACAGTGCCTCATTGAATTTTATGCATTGGTGGTGGTCGGCCTTATTTAGTTTTGCTATTTTCCTTTGGTTGGCGCCCAACTCTTCTGTCATATATATATAACCAAATAATTTATAACCAAAATTATTATAGAGGAAAAAATTCTTGAAAGCGTTGTAGGAAATATTTTAGCCGACTCCCATCCGACTTTGGCCTTCTTCTTACTGTTTTTTATACGAAATATTATTTAAAAATGTATTTCATTTTTATTTGCAGATCGAACAAATATTGGAAACGCTAAAATTAACAAAAACAAAACACACACGCTGCAGTCGATTATCCGGTGGCCAAAAGAAACGTCTATCGATTGCCTTGGAACTTATTGATAATCCTGCCGTATTATTTTTAGATGAACCAACAACGTAAGTCCTTAAAATATAATTTTATTATTCGTGGCCCTTACTTTCCGGGGTTCGAGAATCACTTAACAGTTTCCTACTAAATTAACTTGTTCCGGTAACTATATCGCATTGTTTTCAATAGCGTCTTGTTATCCATAGAAGTACCTTTTCAAGTAGTTTATACTTGCGACTTCTGTCCTCCATTCCACTCTTCTAACGATTGAAAAAACCTATAATCACCCCATGTATTATTGACTATAGTTAAATATCGAAAACGTAATAATCTCTGTCATAAAATTTAATAACCTATAATTGGTTAATAAATACCCACCTAGTGATTTCAACTCGTTAAGAATTTTACAACTTATCGACGACATTGATTGGTATTTATTAACCTGTATAACAAGACGGAAGCTATTTTCTTTTTTGAACCGGACTCGGAGATATTTAAATGGACAATGTATGGTTATTTGTTCGACATTTACACAATTTGAAAATTATTACTTGTGCTAAAACTGCGAGGAGTAATTATTTGAAATTATATTCCGGTAAATTCGTGAAAGTGAACTTGGTGTTATACTATGGACAGAGGTTCTAAACCTTAAAGTAGGACCAAAAAACATATCAGAAATACCATGTGAAAATTATATTGACTAATGGGGCCCATTTTGCACATTGTCGGATATCTGCATACACAGATTTCTTAGAGCATTCCTCAACATCCTATTTCCACGTTAGCTTGTGGTCATCATCTATTTCCGACCTTGACGTAGTCAGACCTATCGAGCTGCAGCGACTACGTTGGCTAGACTTGGCCATGTTGTCAGAATTATGGGATTATGGGATGAAGATGCCCCAGCTTAAAAGGCATATAAAAGCGAGCCAGATGATGGTTCACGCAGAAGGGCAAGTCCACGAATCCGATGGACAGATCAAGACATTTCGGAAAATAGGGTTTCAAATTGGTTGAGATGCGCACAAGACAGACGCGCTTGGAAAACTTTTTTTAAGCCCGTCCTGCAATAAGCCGATATCGAGGAACACAGTCAATATGCAACCGGAATTCTCCATATTCTTCCCAATGTGTTCGATCACCTCATGAGGTATATCTACTCGACAGTTTCCCAATTGACTGCAAGCTCCATTCTTTCATTCGATGGTTCACTAGAGACTAGCTCATGCAGGATTGATCTGTACTGAACAGAGTGGTGTAATAAGAATGCATGTTCCCTACCATCACTTCTGATACGACCCTTCTGCACACATTTGTAACCATTGCAAAGATGTTCCGACGTAATAAAGTTTCGCAACGACATCGGAGAGGGTTTTTAACTTCTAAAGATGGTCCAATATCCGAAGTCACATGACTTATACCCTCTTTCTTTTACGCGATGGGTCACTAGAGACTAGCTTAAGCAATATAGATCTGTACAGAACAGAGTGGTGGTTTAAGAATGCAAGATACCTACCTTCGCTTCTGATACGATCCTTCTTCATAAAAAAGTTTTCTAAATCGCAGCGATATTGGAGACCTGGCCAGTTGTGATATTCTCCTTATTCCGTTGAGGGCATCCTGCAAAGAGAAATACATAAAAATTGTATATATTCATAAAAACTTGTTCTTTCATTTCCTACAGAGGTCTCGACAGCTCCAGTTCCTTTGATACAATCAAACTTCTACAAAAATTGGCCAGTCACGGTCGCACAATTGTCTGTACTATACATCAGCCGTCCTCGAATATTTACAGTCTCTTTAATCAGATTTATGTGATGAGTCAGGGTTATTGCACCTATCAGGGAACACCAGATCGAACAGTGGACTATTTTAAGTCGTTGGGTTTGGAATGTCCCGCCTATCACAATCCGGCCGATTTTTGTAAGTATTATACTTGAGGAGATATCTTCTTCTGTAATAAATAAATAAAAACATATTGATTTCATTTCAGTACTAGAATGTGTTAACGGCGATTATGGCGACTACACCATGGCATTGGCTGAGGCGGCACAAAAACCCGAATGGCGTCATAACTATAATCGCAGCCGGTCTGCAATTATGGCCAGTGATAAAATTGTTGAGGCCAATACCGGCGTCAGTGTACCCAGCAATGGTAAACTTTTACATTCCGCAACGGATGCTTTTAGTAATCGCAGTAGTAGTCATTTCTATCCACCACCGGAATGGGTGCGTCTGTGGCTGCTGATTGGCCGCTGTCATGTACAAATATTTCGGGATTGGGTAAATGCATAACCTAAATGTGAAATTAGGAAAAATAGTAATTTTCTTTTTTTAATTTCAGTCCCTAACCCACATAAAATTGTTAATGCACATACTCTGCGCCATTATGATTGGTCTGCTCTTTGGTGATTCGGGTTCAAATGCTGATAAACAATTATCGAATTTCGGTTCATATTTGGTGCATACGCTTTATCTATGGTATACCACCATAATGCCCAGTGTTTTAAGATGTAGGTGCAAGGACAACCTCTAACATTGAGATATAAATTTTAATGTTTGCTCTTCATTTTGTAGTTCCCCAAGAAATCGCCATTATCAAAAAGGAGTCTTTCAACAATTGGTATAAATTGCGTACATTTTATTTGGCTTCGCTGATAACCTCTACGCCGGTTCATGTAAGTCCTTAGATTGTTTTTCAAAAGAAGTACCGATCATAATTTATTTTTTGTTTCGATTTTTTCAGATTATTCTCTCAACGGTTTATATTACAATTACCTATTTCATGACCGACCAGCCGTTGGAAGTAGATCGTTTCGTTAAAGTGATCTTATCAAGTATGATGGTAACCATATGTGCCGATGGTTTGGGTATATTTTTGGGAACGATTTTGAATCCTGTGGTAAGTAATTGTAATTAAAGATATACTTTACATACTTAGCTGGAACCAGGCGCGTCGATCTTGTGCGCAGTTTTATTAGTATGAAAAACCATGTTTTGATATGTCATCCTCCACTTTATCTTTCCATTGAATTCATGGCCTTCCCCTTCTCCGTGAGCCATCAGTAGGCTCGCTTTTATATGCCTTTTGAGCTGGGGCATCGTTATCCATTTGAAAATCATGGCCTAGCCACCGTAGTCGCTGCAGCTCGATACGACTATGTCGATGTCCGTGTATAGATGGTAAAGCTCGTGTTTCATTCGACACCGATATTCACCGTCGACTCAGATCGGCCAGTAGATCTTTCGGAGAATTTTTCTCTCAAACACTCCAAGAGCTGCCTCATCGCTTGCGCAGATCCATATAACAGCTTACTTAACACCGCACGTTAATGTGCATCATTTCTGTAATTTAATTCCAACGGCCTTCGAGGAAAAGTAGACAAGGTATTGGATTTCATGAATCGGAGGAATATATATGTTGAGGTGATACAGGAAACTAAGCTCAATAAAAGTTGTAGCCTACAACGGTATGATGGTTACAACGTGGAAGTGGAGGAAGAGGGGGTGCATAAGGAATGTTAAGCCCCCCTCTTCCTCCACTTCCACGTTGTCCTATTCAAAACAGGTCTACCTCACGTGATCTAGACTCCAGTGGCTCATACGTGAAATGTATTGGGGTTGCAGTTAAATGTGGTACCGCCGATGTAGAGGTGCTTATACAGTCGCTTAATAGCTGTGAATCATGGATTTCAATGTCCACCATTAGTTGTGGCATTCCGTCCTATGTAAAGACCAGAGGGGATCAGTGATGGCAGAGCAAATTGATAGCTCCACATTCTGCACGGTAAATGAGGATGTCCCCACCAGAATATGGAGAGAATGTCATAATTCGCCAGACATAAGCACGTTCTGCACGGTAAATGAGGATGTCCCCACCAGAATATGGGGAGAATGTCATAGTTCGCCAGACATAAGCATTGTGTTACCAGATCTAATAAATGACGTCAACTGGCAGCCCTTCATTTCTCTGAACCACCTCCCCATAATCGTCTGTGGCATTCCGTCATAGGTAATGACCAGTGCTGGCAGAGAAAATTGATAGCTCCAGGTTCTGCACGACAAATGAGGATGCCCCACCAGAATAAGGGAAGAGTGTTACAGTTCGTCACACATAGCCATTGTGTTACCAGGTCTGATAAATGACGTCAACTGGCAACACTTCATGTCTCTTGCCTCAGACCACCTACCCATAATCGTCTCCATGAACAGACCGCCCGATGTCATCACCTCCGAACGCCGCACTTTCATTAATCATAGAAATGTCAACTGGCAAGGATTCGGAGAGTTTAAGAACAAAGAACTTTCCGTTCCTTCTGATGCACGGGTAACAAAAACAAAAATTCCGGGTCATCATTGCAGCTGTAGCCGCTTGATTTATACCTACTGGTCGAATACTTGAAATGAGACCTAATTTCCCAACAGAGGCAGTTTGTATATCAAATCAGCGGATGAGTTACTTCGATTTAACAGTAGGAAGGCTAACTGGCAATATTTAGAGAGTTCTACAACAAACGCTTCAAATATCTGTCCATTCCTTCTGATGTGCGGGTACCAGGAAAGGAAATTCCGGGGCATCATTGCGGCTGCCGCTAGATTAATACCGGCTAGTCGAATACTCAAGATTAGGCCTAATCTAACCCAGCAACTCACTTTGAAAGTCAGCAAATTAGTCGCGGAGCATTAGTGGAATAAATGGCCAGAGCATCTGAAGAGTTGCAACATCGGAAACGGTGTGAGTAAACTGTTGGTTATGTCGCTCTGGAACCCTGATAAGAAGGATCATAGGACCTCAGCCACATTTAACTAACATAGAACACTATTTGTAGCGTTTGACCCTCCGGCCAAGTTTGAAAAGTTGGATAATCAATTATATGTGTGGACGTCAGTCATACGTGGAGTTCCGGAATAAGATGTTCAATCCCCGTAGAGTGAAATAGTTAGTTCTTCAGGGTGGAGTGTTATCTCTGTAAGTGTTTAAACTCTTCCTTTCCGCATTGAGATCGTTACGTATGCAGATTGGGCGATGATGGGTTCTATCGTGGAGGATGTATGTGTAAGGTTGAACGCATATCTCGCCAATTTAGGTGCCTTCTTCCACACAAAAAAATTATAATATCCGTCACGAAAAAGAAACCGACAAAGACAAAGAAACCGTTTTGATCACTAATAAAACAATACGACCTGCTTATCGACATTTGTAAATGATTTCCTGTTAATATCGGAAGCACCTATGTCATAGGTGCTTCAGGCTTCTTCTCGCCTGAGTCTTCATAATCTCAGTCAAAAACATATATAAAATTTCGACCCTCTCTTTCTTTTTCAAAAAAAGGCCGTCTAATTTTTCTTTTCACTTCATCTCATTTCAGAATGGCACCTTTGTCGGAGCTGTTACCACCTGCTTTATGATGATCTTTTCCGGCTTCTTGATTTTACTAACACACATGTCCGATTTTATGCGAATGATATCGTATGTTTCGCCCATACGTTACGGCTTGGAAAATATGGTGCTGGCCATGTACTCGAATAATCGACAGGATACCATATGTCCTGATGATGTTCTATATTGTCATTTCAAGTGAGTGTTTTTTTAATAAAAATCTGCTTCCAAAAACTAATTGTTATTTATATTTTTCTAGAAATGCTGCAACGGTATTGAAAAGTTTTGGCATGGAAAATGGCAATTATGGTATGAATTTGGGTATATTGGTACTACAGCTGGTCATATATAAATCATGTGCCTATTTTACCCTAAAGCGTCAGGTTAAACGTCAATAGGGTTTGGAGTTAGCTGTTATATTTTTTGTTTTTTAGAATATGTTTTCGATTGTTTGGTGTGAGGAGTCCGCACAATTAACAATGCCACAAATTAGTATTAGTAGACATATGTATATAAAATAATTTATATATATTTTGTTATATATATATGAATGTATGTATGTGTTTTAATTATAAATTTAGTTTTGTAAGATTTTAGTATAGAACAAAATTGGCGAACAAATTTTACATTGAACACAAAAATATGAAAATTCGAAAAAGAGACTATTTATCTGAATCTAGATTAGAAACAATTTCGAATATTTTTTTAAATAGTAGACACTATTTTTAATATTGTTTGTTATTGGCTTTCCATATGAGTTAAATTTGACATCAGTACTCAGGACATTATATTAATAGAAGTGCCTTATTTTCGAAACTGAAATGAAAGATTGTTAAATTTAAAATCTGAAAAAATATTCTAATTTAATTCACATTCACATTTATTTAATTTGTTTTGCAAACATTTCGAAATTGTGTTTTTTCTCAAATATTTTTTTCATATAATTTTCTAAGTCTAGTTATTGTAGAAATCTCAAAGATAACAAAATACAAATTTAAAAAAAAATTAGTCAAAATATATATTGTAGTATGTTAATGTAATTGAGGGCTTTTATAGGTATTAGAATAATCATACATATCGCCACCCAAGGAGTATTAAACTGGACTGATGAATTTTGTCCCATAAAGGCAGTGTATGTCGTTCGAAGATAATATATTACCCCTAGGGTTGCGATTTGTATTTAATTATAATTATTCCTAATTATTTTTGGATTGTGATAAAATATTATTTAGAAAAAAATATATATCTATATACCTATGGTATATAGGTGTATATATTTAAGTTAAATGTACTTATAAATGATGTTTTTGTAAAATACAAATAAGAGAAACCACCAACACACTGCAAATAATGCACAATATAACCAATGACCGAATGAGAAAAAATAAATATATAGCATTATATGCAAAATGAATTATTGTTTTATTTATAACAAAAAAATATAACATTATATAAATTTAAATCAGGGACCATGGCAGAATGTAATAGGCCATGCGCAATTTCGTAAACTTGGAAAGAAATGTAGTGGCTTTTATGCACACTTTACGTAAAATCGGATCTACATCTAAATCTGAGCCGATCTTCACGAAACTTAACACACGTCATTATAGACTCAATACGCTATGGTATTCCAAATTTCATCTTAATCGGACAAATAATGGGTGCACCATTTTCACAAAATCGGACGAAATTACATATGGGAGCTATATCTAAGTCTTAACTGATTTCAACAAAACTTAGCACACATCCTTCTAGACACAATTTAATACACTATGCAATATTTCGTCTCAATCGGACAAACATTGACAGTTTGGTGCATCATTTACATAAAATCCGACGAAAATATATATGGGAGCTATGTCTAAATCTTAACCGACTTCTACAAAACTTAGCACACATAATTCTAAACAAAATTCAATACGCTATGCACAATTTCGTCTCAATCGGACAATAAATGGCATTTTGGTTACATAAAATCGGATGAAACTATATATGGGAGCTATATCTAAATCTAAACTAATTTCCACAAAACTTTAAACACATCATTCTAGACTTTATTCAGTACACTATGCCAATTTTCATAAAATCGGAGGAAAATATATATGGGAGCTATATATAAATCTGAATCGATTTCAACGGAACTTAACACACGTCATTCTAGATGCATTTCAATAGGCCATGCCAAATTTTGTCTAAATCGAACAGTTATAGGCTCCTTAGTGAACCATTTTCATAAAATCGGAAGAAATTATATATGGGAACTATATCGAAATCGGAACTGATTTCAACGACACTTAGCAGACATCATTCTACTCTCAATTTAATACGCTGTGTACAATTTAGTGTAAATCGAAAGAAATAAAGGGGCTTTTGTGCACCATTTACATAAAATCGGACGAAAATATATATGAGAGCTATATAAAAATCTGAACAGATTTCAATAAAATTTTACACACTCTATTCTAGAATCAAAAGGATGCGTTATTTTAAACTTCGTATTATTTGGGCAAACCTTGGGATTTTGGTGCATCATTTACATGTAATCGGACGAAACTATATATGTGAACTACATCTAAATCTGAAACGATTTCAATATAATTTAACACACACCATTCTAAACTAAATTCAATACGATGTACAATATTTCGTGTAAATCAAACAAACATTTTGGAAGTTTGGTGCATTATTTACATAAAATCGGACGAACATATATATGGGAGCTATATCTAAATTTGAACCGATTTTCTCAAATTTCAAATAATTCCAAATAACAGAGCTGTACCAAATTTCAATCAATTCGGATCATAAATGTGACCTGTATTTTGTTCACAAGAATACATGGACGGACAGTCAAACATGCATAAATCGACTCAGAAAATGATTCTATGCATATTCTCCAAAGGAACCATGGGTCTATCTCTTTTCTTTTGTATGATTGGACGGTATCGAATACAAAACTAAATAAAATTATTTGGAAATATAGAATAATGTCCAAACCTTTAAGTTGCCTTAAAAATATTTAAAAAATTCATATAATAAAAAATCCATGGTAGCAGATGGCCTTTAATAAAATAATTTTAAAAATAAGCACATGAAGGATTTCTCTTTTATTTACACCCACGAGTGTCGTATTTCTTTAAACAATATTAAAAAACACTCATCGATCTGTTATTCATTTTGTTGTTAAACCACACACTAGTATGGATTTTTTTAAGTAACTAAAAATATTAAAGCCGCAAATGGCCTGAAAAAATCCAAGTCAACAGATGACATCGAATAAAATAATTTTAAAAATCAGCACCTGAAGAAAGTCTCTTTTTTAACCTATGATTGTGGTTGTCATTTATACATGTTATTTCGAATATCTTCGCTTTTGAATGAAAATGTTTATTACAAATATTTTTAATCCATTGTTTTTGGTCTATACAATTTTTTTAAGGTTTTCTTTAATTTTTCTAACGCCCACTCGTGCTTTTCTTTAAACAATATTTATTTTTTTCCAGTTTTTTTGTATTCTAAAAATAGTTTTTAAAAAATCCTCGATAGTCGCCCATGTGACATGTGCCGAGAGTTTTTGAATTCCCATACTTTTTTAAATTCCCATGTTGTGCAAAATGGTGTGCTCAATTTCGAGCGAAAGTGCGGCTCGAAAGCATAGCTGTGTTCAATTTGTTCGAAATGTGTACAATAAAAAAACATATGTTTCATTGGAATTTGCAATTTGTTTAACAACAAAATTAAGAAAAAATATGCCTGCTGGCTTATTAATTGCCTTAGTTTCTACCAGAAAAGTCGAATGATACCGGAACGTGTTAAAATAAGCATATATGAGAGAAGTTGGTCCTTTCATACACAAGGGTACCATTCCCGAAAGCCTGCTGTTAGCAGCTACCTTAAGATTCCTGGCTGTTGGTGGATGTCAGAGGGTAGTGGCAAATGATTTTAAATGTTGATCGCACAACAATGTGTAAAATATTGTGGAGAGTAATGAAAGTCATGGAAGACAATGTGTGTGCAAGCTGTGGACCAGGAGGAGCCATTTTTTATTTTCTTTAATTTTACAATAAAAACTAATGTAAATACTGTATTTTTTAAATAAATATTGTAAAAACACGTCTTTTCAACTTGTACGTGCTCAGAAAAACACGTACGATCTCATTTCGTTTTCAATCCACAAGGCTATATGTGGTCCAATTATATTCCCAATATTTTTTGGGAATTCGGAATGGAGCACACCAAATTTGGGAAAATGTTTCACATTCGAGCAAACTCGAAATGCAGCACATGGGCGAGTGTTTGGTTTTTAAAAAATGGAAAAATCGATTTTATAAAATAATCTTAAGGATCTCTATTATAGATTGTGGTTAAAAATAATTTTTGTTTGTTGTAAGTGGTCTTGTTGCTTTAATATTAAAAAAATAGTATTATATTTCCAAGACCATGAAGGTCGTGAGCAATATTTATTCAAATAGACTTTTATAGAAGGTCTAAAAATATAAAAATAGTAAAAACTCTTATTGAAAGTCTTAAAAAACGTTTTTACTCACTCATTTGTGGATTGCATTACACAATTTGTTTTTCAAAATCCACTCTAATGAAGTTCCTTGAAATTAATATGCAGGAGCTCACATATCTCTATTCATATGCATAAACCCACTTTTGACATCATTGACATTTTCTGTGTCCCAATCCCCAAAATATACTCACCTCAATTTATAATTGGCAATCTTAAATGATCCATAGTTTGTTGTTGGTGTTTCAGTGATGTCATAGAATTTAATTCCGGAATCGAATTACACAAATCTATATTGGTGTCTAGAATACCTTCACCGTTCACAAAAAATGATGATGATAGATATTGCGGCTGTGGTCCTTGATGTTTTTGTGTCTCATTCTAACCTAATAAGTTGAGGGATACTGTGAAATAGATAATTTGCAAAACTGGTTATGTATTTCAATTCTAATTAGAAAATTTACAACTTACATTTGATATTTCAATTACATTACATATAACATTTTGTTGAGACATATTATTTTTACAATGGCGTTAAATAAATTGCGAACACACATTTGCGCCAATTCCAAAGGAAAGGGAAATTATCTGTTGTTGTTTCCACACACACAATACAACCTTGTTTGTTGTTGCTGTAACAAGGGGAAATGGTGTTTGCTTTCCTTTTGTTCTTCTAGTTTTTTTGGGGTTTGAATCGTGTTTTAATGATTTTTATTGTTGAATTTATAATTATTTTTTTAAATAAATGACAATTAAATTAAAACAAAACAAGGAAAAACTAAAAATTAAGTAAAATAATGGCCGTTCCTTTGAAGGGACTTTTGAAGAGAGCCAGTTGTTTTTTTCTTTTATCTTTTTACTATTGTGAATGATCACAGATGTTGGCAAGCAGGGTTGCAGAAATTTACTTTCATTCATTTGACTGCTGTGTTAATCATTTATAGTGATTAGTGGTGTTTAATCAGTAGATTGATATATTGGTATGTTATTTTTTAAACCGATTTGTTTATCTTTAACTCTCAAAATAAACACTGTGTTTTTTCCAATAAAAGGTGTTGTTGTGGTATTCGAAATTGTTTGCTACCGAAATACAGGGTAATTCAAAACAACACATAAAGTTTTATTTATTATTAAAAAGTGGTCACTTTTTTAATTCTAAAAGATGTCATATGTTAACTGTTTTAAAAATGAAATATTATAAATAAATATTTACAAAAATAAACACAAGAATATTTAACAATATTAGGTTGACAATACGCCCTCTTTTTTAAAGGAAAATCATATATTTTCACTAGCTACCATTTATAAAATTTATGTCCTCTATCTGTCATCTATTTATATAGTCTGTCACCAATCAATCGATATTTATTTTTGTAAATTAAAACAAAATAATAAATAAATTTTATGAAATGTCAGTGAAATATTTAGAAAATGGTTCAAGGTGGGCCATAACAACTTATAAATAACAGTTTTGTTATGCCAAAGTCATATGCAAAATGTGTGACTATATTCGAAAATCGATTTGTTTGAAGTTGAATTTTACAACATTCGTAAAAAGAAATGTATGATTTGTAAAGCATATCTCCAACTCGATTTTGAAAAGCAAACCTGACATTCCATTCATTTTTTTTTTCATTTTTGGTAAAATGTTAAAAATATGTCAAATTAACAGAATATGTCATATGAAAGCTACCATACCTTATTTAGGTGTACCATGGCTGTAATCATAATATTTAAAAATATACTCATCTGAATCCAAACCTGAAGAAGATCTTGAAAAAATAATTTAAAAAATCCAAGATTGTATGGAAAAAAATAATTAAAAACATCCAATAATAAATTAAAAAATAAGCAGGAACTCCCGTTATAACGAATGATATATTGCCAAATAAATCCTTAGAAAGTAGATTAAAACGGCAAAAAATACTTCTAATACTATTGTGATTGATTTATTTAAAATTCTAGAATTTTTATTGACGATTCTTGTATTATATTTTCATAATTAACAAATATATCTTATTTAGAATTCAACAAAGTATGTTGGCAAATTGTATAATAAAAAATTATGTTTACATATTTCCAATTATTGAACCAAACTGATACATTGGTGTTAACAACAAAAGGTGTTTTTTTAACTATGTGGTATTTCCGTTGCAACAATTTCGAATATCACAATAATACCTCTTTTTTGGAAATACCAGTATTTATTTCTATTGAAAATTACAGAAAAACCAAACGATTTAAAAATAACAACCAATAACATGGTATAATAATAGAAGGTAACAGCAAGTGTTGTTGTACAAAAAACGATACAACAACCACATGGAAATTTGTTGTTGTAAGTTCTACTAGTGTCAACTCATTTGACAGAAAAATGTAAACAAACAAACAAATTATCATCAAATTATTTTTATTTTGAAAATGAAATATTTTCGAATCCTCAAAATAAAAATTGAAAAACATGAATGAAAATCTATCAAATTTATATTTCTATCGCTTCCACATCTTTCCTATAATTGAGCCATTGCTATATATATGTGTAACTCATATGAAAATGCTGGGAATAGCGAGTTATTCCTTGAAGAAAGATTTGCTTCCTCAAACTTTCCCAGCAGGCAGATTGAGTAAATTGAATACGGGAGCACATTTAATAAAGAACAATTTCAAATTGTATGCGTTCCCAATTTTCCTGTTGGGTGATTTTTAAAAACATAATTTGTCAAATTCATATTGACACTAGTATTACGTTGGAATCAAATCAGCTGGGATTTGCTGTTACCTTTTATAATTGTACCATGAACCAATAACAATCTACTGCTTGAACACTACTAATCACTATGAATGGTTAACACAGCAGTGAAATGAATGAAACCACATTTATGCAACTCTGCCGGCCAACATCCGTGATAATTCACAATAGTGACTAGATAAAAGAAAATAACAACTGGCTCTCTTCAAACGGCAAGGGACGCTCATATTTTTTTAAGTTCATTTTTTTGTGTTTCCTTGTTTTTATATTTAATTTATTCGTGGTTTATTTAAGAAAAAACTATAAATTCAACAATAAAGCCACCGTTTTATTGTATCCAACTATTGAAAGTAAAAGGAAATAAACAATTGAGAGCAAACAACAATTCCCCTTGGTGCTACCAACACCAAACACGGTTGCATTGTGTGTTGAAACAACAACAGATAATTTCCCTTTCCTTTGGAATTGGCGCAAATGTGTGTTTGCATATTCTTTAAAGACAAATAAATTGAATATGTCTCAACAAAATGGAAATATTAAATGTAAGTTATGAATTTTCTAATTGGATTAGAATTAAATAATCTTTACTTGCAAATAACTTATTCCCAGTAGCATAACAGTGTAGCCCCCAACTGATTTCAGGTTAGAATGAAACTCTTTTTTTTGGTTACAAGTAGGCTTTGGTATTGTTGCGTTGCAAATACAAAGGCACAAATACACCATTAATTTTTGTTTTAATATTTAATTTTGATTTTCATCCAGTACGCAAAATATTGGGCAACGGAAGTTCAACATCAGCAGGCCAGCAGCCACAATTGGATAATAATGCAAATGCAACTCTAAGCCCAGACTACAACCAAAAACAGCAGCAGCAACAACAGCGACAGCCGCAATATCCATCATCATTCTTTGCGAGCGGTGAAGGAGATATTCAATATTCCAATATAAATTTGTGTAATTCGATCCCAGCATTTAATTCCACGACACCACTGAAACAGCAGCAACAAACTATGGATCATTTAAGATTGCCAATTATAAGTCAAGGTGAGTATATTTTTGGGAATGGGACACCTGAAAATGTCAATGATGTCAAAGGTGGGTTAATGGATGGAAATTGAGATATGTGAGTATTTGCATGGGGGGTATTTTTTATAAGAAAATAGATTTCAAGAACGCGATAAGAGTGAATTTTGAAAAAAAACATCTTTTTTAATGACTTCCAACAGTGTGGGGTTTAAAAACGCCATTAATAAGCATTTTTTTAAATGTTATTTTTTATATTTTTTAAACCATGAAAGAAAAAAAATCAGTTCGAGGATACATTTTATTTTTAAATATAAATTTTAAGGACCTTCATAAGAGTGAAATTTGAAAAGATATATTTTTTAATGACATTCACCAGAGTGGGATTTCAAAAAGGGCTTTCAAAAACAATTAATGTTTTTTAGGATTATCCACAGGAGTAGAATTTTAAAAAAACAATTTTTTAAGATTGTTGCAACTATTATCCCCAGGGCTAGAAATTTTAAGAATATATTTAGGATTATCAACAAGTTTAGAATTAAAAAAATTAAAAATTCTAAAACAATATTTAAAAAATTGTTTTAAAGATAAGATTTTTTAAAAGCAATTGTTAATATTTCTTTATTACCACCAGGGTAAGAATTTTTACAAATATTTTGTAGAAATGTTAGTGTAAAAAAATATTAGTGTAGAAAATATATATGGGAGCTATATCTAAATCTGACCCGAATTTCTCGAAACTTAACACACATCATTCTAGACTCAATTAAGTACGCTATGCCAAATTTCCTGAAAATCGAGGGATATAAAGTTACTTTAGTGCACTATTTACCTAAAATCGGACAAAAATATGTTTAAAAATTATTTATTTATTATATTTACATTAAAATTTTTAAAAATATTTTGTTATTATTTTTTCTTAAAATTTTTCTTCTAGAAATGCATGCTCTTTGGCCCTTTGGCACAACCACATTCCTCTCGCCAATGATACCAGCCAATGTGGCCCTACCATATGCTGCAATTGCAACTGGACCCTATGCCACGGCAACAGTACCCATTTTCCAGGGCACTCAACAGTGTAATATTGGTTCACCACTTTCTAGCTTTTCAAGCAGCTCCTCATCATCGGCAGCCGGCAGTCAACAAATTCAAATGCCACAACAACAACAACCAGAACGTAATTTAAATGCAGGAGGCACCAATAGTGGTCAAAATACATCTTTAAATGATTCCAATAAAATTAATATTCAAATTCAATGCGTCTCACAAAATTCCCCTATGAATTTAAATACGATTTATGATTCGGCAAATAAATTGAATTTGGGTAAATTTTGCTATTCAACCGCATGCCAGAAGGCCGGCGAGAAGGATAGTAAGGGTAAGATGGATTAAAAAATTATTAGAAATTGAAACGTGTCGGGTTTAAGAAGATAATGAAAACTGAGCCTTATAATAGTCAGTTGTTATTGTACTAAATAAAAAAGAATTTTATTCAAGATGATATTGAAAATTGAACATGAAAATACTCAGTTGTCATTGTGTGATTGAAACCCAAATAATTCAATTCATAAATTAAGGAAGGACATAAAAATAGTAATCTTTCCCTTTATTTTAGATTCCAATGCATCTTTATGCAATTCACCCTTACCTTTGCATGCTGAGTAAGTAGTTTAAAATTATACTTTTTATAGTGGAAACAATTTCTTTCTCATATTTTAATTATCCACAGTGACAACGCAGCTGGCGGTGATGCCTCCACCATGAATTTTATGCGAACGAATAGCTCTCAAGCCTCGGCAAATGAGGTTTATCTTTCTCAGGCCCGTTTCAACGATTTAAGACGTTTGGCCCTTAGAGGCAGTGACATTGCTGAAAATTTAGCTAAAACTCATCGCAATCGTCCATGTTTTAAGAAAATCGATAGCCTTTGTGCCCGTTTGAAACAAGATCTAATACGTCCCGATGGTGTATTACCCAATATTAATTCCCAAGGCATTGCATGGGCTGTCAAGGATTTCATATTTGTTTTTACGCGCATCATAAATGCTTGGATAATAATTAAGGGTTATGTTTACAATACCCCCGAGGGTTTGAATAAAGTCAAGGCGGCTCTCAGTCCAGATTTTGCTTTGGCCTTTGCCGCATGGCAAGATACAACTATGGATTTCATTGAAAGTCTCATCAAATCATTTGTCAACTTGGATAACCTAGTGCAATCACAAAAGAATGCCTATCAAAAATCGGATATATCAACAAACGGTGCTGGTGGTGGTGGAGGTTGTCTAAATACCAGTAACTCCTCACCCATTAAACTTTTATCGACCACCCCCAATATTTTACTCGATGACAACGCTTTGGATCAAAATGGCAATTATTTAAATAGAAATTATATTTATACAATGGTCGAAGACTCGGAAGATAGTCAACGTCAGGCCACAGTGAATGGCACCTATTTTAAAACTGGTACCTATAATCCAATTAAAAAAGATGAGCTACTTACCACGGAACCATTAGCGCCATTAATAGCCAATAATAATGGTGAGAACTTGATTCCATCCATAACTCATCTACCAGCTACAAATATTATCGCCTCGGATAGCATTGTACCATTTCAAAATTATTTTAATAATCAAATATTAGATTACTGCCCAAATTTAAATGGAAATTATCAGGCTACGGATACACCTTTGGCAACATTGGAATTTTTAAAGACCAAAGAAAATAATGGTTTAAATTATGATTTGCATGCATTTGAAGAAAATTTCACTGGAGTACACAGTCAAAATCAGATTGTGAATAATCCTCAAGTAAGCAAAACTAATGGTCAAGAATCAAAGGTACATAACCTCAAAGATTGTATTATGTCAATGCAAAATGCCGATATGTTTTTTAAATTTCAATTTACGAAAAATTATGTAAGTTTAATGTAATTCATATGACGAATTATAAATCAGGCTATTAACTGATATTTATTTTTAGAATAATATCTTTAATAATACAGTAACATCTCAGAAATTAGAAAGGTTCAAATTGGAAATTGTAACAAAAGAAAGATGGATGGATTTGTATACCCTTCACCACACTGTCGTACAGGGTATTATGTCTTTCGGCATATATTTGTAACAGGCAAAAATAAACGAGATCGATCTATGGTTCTTTATGAGAATATGCATAGAAGCACTTTGAGTCGATTTATGCATGTCCGTTTGTCTGTCCATGTTAAATTTTAAACAAAGTAAAGGTCGCATATATGATCCTAATTGCATGGAATTTGGCACAGCTCATTTATGTGGCCCAAGGACGAATCCTATTGAAATTGGTGAATATCGTTTCAGATTTAGATATATCTCCAATTTAATTGTTCGTCCGATTTTATACATATGGGGCACCAAACTCACACGGTTCATCCTATTGACGTAATGTATGGAAATTAACCTATGATAAATTGTGTAAAATTTTATTTAAATCGGATCAGAAATAAATATAGCTCCCCTATATATAAATATATATATATATATATATATATATATAATATAATCCGATTTCAATGAAACTTTACACACTCTATCCTGAACTTACGTCATGCCAAATTTTGTTTTAATGGGACAATTCCTGTGTGTTTGGTGCACCATTTACATAAAATCAGACGAAAATATATATGGGAGCTATATCTAAATCTGAACCGATTTCGACAAAACTTTACACACGTCATTGTAGACTCAATTCAATACAGCATCCAACATTTCGTTTCAATCGGACAAACGTAGGGTGTTTGGTGCACCATTTACATAAATATATACATTATATATATTTATGTAAATATATTATATATATTTACAAATATAATACTTCTAAAATTCCAATGAATGGACGTATTCTAATTTCTAAGATTCTACTGCATATATAGTTTTGAAATTCATTTATAAATGTGTATAAAAATTTTAAATTTAGTTTCCAGATTTTATTAGCAAATAT
>NW_026884042.1:0-53746 GCF_032173495.1 Musca vetustissima
AGGACCTATAGAGGTATAGGCGTGGATTTTTAAAGAATATTTTTAAGAGGACCTATAGAGGTATAGGCGTGGATTTTTAAAGAATATTTTTAAGAGGACCTATAGAGGTATAGGCGTGGATTTTTAAAGAATATTTTTAAGAGGACCTATAGAGGTATAGGCGTGGATTTTTAAAGAATATTTTTAAGAGGACCTATAGAGGTATAGGCGTGGATTTTTAAAGAATATTTTTAAGAGGACCTATAGAGGTATAGGCGTGGATTTTTAAAGAATATTTTTAAGAGGACCTATAGAGGTATAGGCGTGGATTTTTAAAGAATATTTTTAAGAGGACCTATAGAGGTATAGGCGTGGATTTTAAAGAATATTTTTAAGAGGACCTATAGAGGTATAGGCGTGGATTTTTAAAGAATATTTTTAAGAGGACCTATAGAGGTATAGGCGTGGATTTTTAAAGAATATTTTTAAGAGGACCTATAGAGGTATAGGCGTGGATTTTTAAAGAATATTTTTAAGAGGACCTATAGAGGTATAGGCGTGGATTTTTAAAGAATATTTTTAAGAGGACCTATAGAGGTATAGGCGTGGATTTTTAAAGAATATTTTTAAGAGGACCTATAGAGGTATAGGCGTGGATTTTTAAAGAATATTTTTAAGAGGACCTATAGAGGTATAGGCGTGGATTTTTAAAGAATATTTTTAAGAGGACCTATAGAGGTATAGGCGTGGATTTTTAAAGAATATTTTTAAGAGGACCTATAGAGGTATAGGACAATATAGAGGTATAGGCGTGGATTTTTAAAGAATATTTTTAAGAGGACCTAAAGAGGTATAGGCGTGGATTTTTAAAGAATATTTTTAAGAGGACCTATAGAGGTATAGGCGTGGATTTTTAAAGAATATTTTTAAGAGGACCTATAGAGGTATAGGCGTGGATTTTTAAAGAATATTTTTAAGAGGATCTATAGCGGTTAAGAGGATCCATAGCGGTGTAGGCGTGGATTTTTAAAGAATATTTTTAAGAGGACCTATAGAGGTATAGGCGTGGATTTTTAAAGAATATTTTTAAGAGGACCTATAGAGGTATAGGCGTGGATTTTTAAAGAATATTTTTAAGAGGACCTATAGAGGTATAGGCGTGGATTTTTAAAGAATATTTTTAAGAGGACCTATAGAGGTATAGGCGTGGATTTTTAAAGAATATTTTTAAGAGGACCTATAGAGGTATAGGCGTGGATTTTTAAAGAATATTTTTAAGAGGACCTATAGCGGTATAGGCGTGGATTTTTAAAGAATATTTTTAAGAGGACCTATAGAGGTATAGGCGTGGATTTTTAAAGAATATTTTTAAGAGGACCTATAGAGGTATAGAGGTATAGGCGTGGATTTTTAAAGAATATTTTTAAGACACACATTAATATCGACCATAAATAAAATTTGAGTACCATTTAGTACCAAATTTCATGATTCGAGCTCTAAAGATTCACCCAAATCCAAATTTTAGCAAATTTAGTTCCAGTTAACACACTTTATTTCCATAAATACCCTCCTCAACCATCCAACAAAATTTCCTGCATACCCGTATCCTACACTCCCTCAATAATTCCAAATTCAAATTTCAGGATTCCAACTATATTGGTTCACCCGCAATTTAAATTAACCCAAACCTACACCCTCACAATTCAAATTGTGTCAAATTTAGTACACAGTAGTACGAATTTTTCAAATCTTTCTACTTAACCCAATCCTACAGCCCACAGTAATCGTAAATCCAAATTTCAGGATTCCAATCATTCCCACAATTCAAATTTAGTACATAGTAGTACAATCCCAATCCTACACTCCGACGGTAATGTTAATTTCAAATTTCAGGATTCCAGCTCGATTTGTATCTCAAAATTATATTTGTACCAAATATAGTACCATATTGTACTTTTCGTACACATTCACCATGGTACACAACCATTTCCTTAAATAGACCCTACATCTCAACCCTAATTCGCATTTAAAATTTCCAGTTTTTAGCTCTATCCACTCACATGCTACGAAATTATACCAAATTTAGTACATTTTAGTACTTCCCAAATTTAGTACAGTTCGAATGTCTAAAAAACTCTTTGCTATATATACTCTACACTCCCGCATTTTAAATTTAAGATTTCTAGCTCTACCGGCTCGCCAAATACAAATGGTATTACATTTAGTACTATTTAGTTCTTTTTGTACCGTTCTAGTACGAATTTCCAAATCCAACCTTATCTGTCACCTTTGGACAGAGTGACCCTCACCCATTTTTTATAATAAACTTTTTTATGTATTCGAGTTATTAATTTTTTTGAAATAACTATTCATTATTCTATTTTTAATACTTTTTCTTGTCCAGTGTGTTTTAAGTCCAAATATGTAATTACTGTCTAAAATTTATGAGTTCTAATATTTTTCAATTAATTGAGACGTATACGTGTGCACACGAAACATCATACGTCCTGTTGCACACCTCGACCATTCACAAATTTAAACAATTTAGCATTGCATTTAAAATTTCAATCATTTTTTTTTCATTTATTTTACACTAAACCATCCCTCTCTCTCTTGTGGTTTGATGAGAAACCATTTAATCCGTGTGAAAATTATTTCCACACGTCCAGGTTTTGTTTACCGATATACTTGTATCAGTCTATGTTTAAACTATGGTCGTCTCATCCGGCTAGCCATAAACGTATCAATAACGTACACACACATATATATACCAATATATACCGACACACACACTTAAAAAATTCCAATGCAGTTTTTTTGTTGCTTTTTTGCCATACTCTTCACTTCTTTATTCTTGATATATTCCTTTTCCATACTCAATTACTGAACAAACACTGTACTCGGAAAGAAGTCTGAAGTCTGTCTGTCTGTCTGTTTGTTTGTCGATATATTTGAGAAGAGGTGGGCAACCGAACGAACGGAAACCCAAATGGCAAACATTTAAACATAGACATAGTTAGCACCAAAAAAAATCTCGTAGAAAGCAAATTGAGTGGGAAATATTGAATGCAAATTTTTGTTTAATATTATTTGCAGAAATTTAACAAAAAACTGTTTTCCTTATCTATTTTGGGAATGTGTCCTTGGGGAATGGGCACATGCTGTTTATAGACCAAAAATTTACAATGTTGCTTTATTTAAATTGACAGTTTCCTTTAAGCCCAAGGTTAGCTAGATTATTCTGTTACAGAAAAAAAAACACACTACGTTCCTTGTCCTTATTCGCCATTGATATTTTCCGACAATGCCTATCATTTTATATTGATACTAATTTACCTGTCAACTACGGAGATTGTCGGCTTAACAAGAGATTGGCAGAGAACAATTTCCATGCTATTTTTAGATAACCAAGAACCTCATCATCACCACCAACACCGACATCACCATTTGAAAAGACAATATTAATCTTCTTCCCTCCCTCAACTCCGAATCCGAACATTTCATTTCAGTTTTCATTAACTGTAAACAAAGCCAAAAATTCTTGCTCTTTATTACCCAGCACTACGGGGAAAAATAAGCTTAAAATAAATCCCTAAAATAGGTAATAGCTATTGCGTCTACTGTAATGTAACAATCAGTTATCTGAATCATCCGATGATAATCATACACTTCATTATGCTTCAATGCTGTTTTGTAATCGAACAGACAATCTACATTATTTTCGCTGCCATAACAAGCCAGAGCAGAGATTAATAGAGGAAAATCATAAAATGACAATTTTTAAATGGGTCTTTAGAAGAAGACGAAGAAGAAGAAAAAACTTGCAACAATTTAAAGGCAATTGAACTATTAAGGAGATATGTAGATTGAATTATTATGGTGAAGTATATATTGAGATATTTAATAAATAGGAAATTTATGAGTAGGGGAGTTGCTTCAAAAACGAAAACAAAATGTTAAATGAATTGTGAAAAAGTACTTTCAATAGCCTACGGCATACATCGAATATCCTTCGAGCTAAAAACCTATTTGGGTGCACATATTTTTTCTCCGGATATTGTTTACTATAAAGCAGAAATACCATTTCAAAATATTAGCTACCAAAAATACTCCATCTGTGACTATATATGGTAACAGGTCAGCTGAAACGTTCCCGTCCTGACACATAGTTGGCGAAGAGGTTGTAATTTTTGGGTTCTCATTGACAAACACATATCCGTACCAAAAATGTTTAACATATACACAAGTTTCAGGTTAGCCCCCATATAACGGGACCCCCCAGTATTCGGTATTTTGGGGAATTTGGACACGCTTTCCAACACAAATTGAATGTAGTCCTGTAAATTGGACACATTTTCGTACTAAAAATTTTTAATAACGGCCCATGTTTAAGGTTAATTCCATATAGTCGATTTACAAATGTCCACCGGCCGTTAATCTGTCTATCGGCAACTCCCAGCGAGAATTATCGTGCGCACCAGCCGGTCAGCACGATAATTCTCGCAGGTTGTAACCGATTTAATCAAAACTTAATATTTCTTCCATATATAGTTCATGTTCGAAGATGGGGAATATCGGTGCACTCCTTCTGGTACCACCTACACAAAATTTTGCAAAAAAATAATGTTGTAATATCATACAGACTATTCGATTGAAACAAACTTTGCACAACCTATTATCTTTACCAAGCTTAGATGAAGCCCGAACATGGGATGCATTGATCCACTCCCCCTGGTACCTGCCCCACAAAGGGTCATAATTTTCAATATTTATAAATTCAAAATCAGCAAATGGAATGTTCGATTTGGACCAAATTTTGCACAACCTATTATCATTACCAAGCCTAGATGAATTCAGGGGAATGGTATGTACGAATTTAACCAAACATTACCAAGCCTATATGAATTCTGAAGATTGGGCCCAATGGCCCACTCCTTTTAATATCTATCCCACAAAATGGTCAAAATTGTGCAAAATATTAATTTTATAATATCATGCGAACGAATCATCTGATTTGAGCCAAACTTTGTACAACCTGTACAAGATCGAACCCATTGGTTCACTCCTTTTGCAACCTCCCCCATAAAGGACCAACATTATCAATATAAGGCGAAAGTACTGTCTGATTTGAACCCAATTTTGCACAATCTATTATCTTTACAAAGCCTAGATCAAGTTCTCCCCCAGAAAGGATCAGTATTTTATAAATTTGTAGGATATATTAAATTTAAGCAAATTGAATAACCGATTTGATGAACATTAAATATGAAACCTCTTTTATAAAAAAAAACAATACCTCATATAAAACGAATAGTAAAACCTGTGTGTAATTCCGAAGACCTCCTCAAACCATGTATGTCTTCTGTCGGCGACACCGGTTGACACTTTTGTACTTGTTATAATCCGATTATAATCATTTAAAAAAGACATTTTTTTAATTTGTTACCTTGTATTGTAATGTGTATTAAATGTCATGACAAATTTTTTTAATATCCCGTTTATAGAATTCTTCAGACCTGTTCCACAGGTTCCGATTTGATGTATTTGTTTATTAAAATTTCCCAAAACTCATTTAAGAAATGAACAAGCGCATTTTCCTCACGTATTTATTAACTATTCGAAAATTTTTGTTCCAGCAATTTATACCCAAGCAATCTTCAATCCATTTTGTCTTCTTCATTATTTTTATATTCAACTATTCATCATTAGCGCGCAAACTGGGAACATAAAAAACAAAACTTTTCGCAGTTTATTACTTCTTTGGTTTAACACCAAGCCATGTTGGTCTTTTCTTTTAATCTGATGAATTAGCTGGGTTTGCTTGGCTGGTGGATGGTGCCTGGCATTATGAATTATTAAAATTATAATTAAATGCATTGTGTGTCGTTGTTCATGCTGAGATTATTTCATTCTTTTTTTTCTATGTTCGAATCCATGCAACCATGTCGGAAACAATGACACTGTTTTAAGGGATAAACTTAAAGTTTATTAAATGTGAAAACAATGCTGAGCAAAAAAAACAGAATAAAATAATCGTCATCATTAATAAGGATAAGTGCAAACAAAATGATGGTGGGGAAAAGTGTGAAATCGTTTTAGCCTCGGAAAAAGTTTATTTTTTGGTACTATGAAAAATTTTTCGTTTCTATAGTTAATGAGGTTTATTTAAATTAGGATACATTTTATTTCTGTTGATAAACTTTTAGTTTGAGAATTTGGGAAATAAAATTGTGTATGTCTTAAATCTAAGTAGAATATCAACTTTGAAAAACTTTGAATGTTTAAAATCCTTTAATCTAAATAATATTTCACTTTTACAGTAGTCACCTATAGCCATTTCTATAGAATTCTTGAAATATATATGTTATTATATTTTCACTATATTTTTTAAATTGTGTAGGCCTTATTTCAGCACAATTCCCCTACTGGCATTTCAAGTGCATTCTTTCACATTAACAAAATGTACAATTTCTCTTTTCATGCCGGTTTCCTTCTTGGTCACATTAAAAATGTTTCCCCCATTAAAAAACAATATATAATTGTGTGTGTGTGAGTGTAATGTGCTTCCCTCGAACGTCCATCGAAAACATTGAACGAATGAATACACAACACAGCGCACACACACATCAACATCAACCCTTTACCTACCACAATACCAAACCAATAACAACAAAACCATCAACCAACCGCCAATACCAATGACGAGCTATGACGTCTGAAATATTGATGCGTGAGCTTGCAATGTATCGTATGTATGTACGTTCGTGCATACATTCACATGTGTGTGTGTCGTTCGAAGGATATGAAAGCAACACGAGCAAAAAACACAACAGCTACGAATTTTGTTCTTTTGCAAAAAATAAGGGAAAACCTGTGGAAAGCTGTAATTAAGATTGATTGGTTACAATTCAATTTATCGTTTACATAAGTAATTCAATTATTGGTCAATAATTGATGAGTTGTAGAGTTCGAAACTGCTAGTAGAACTAACGTCACAACCAACATACATTTATATATTTTTGGCAAACATATGAAATTGGGGATACTTCATGGCAAAGCTTGTTTTGGTTTGACCATTTATCATAATGGTGGAAGTTAATGAAAATGTTATTTGAAGAGATATACCCTGATATTTAAAATAACACAACATAATTTCAAAAGGAATACAAAAAAACACGGCACATATTTTAACCAGCTAGGCTATATCAAATCTGCACTGAATTTCAAATAAATTCAATTTTAGAATATAAATGGGAAATAAATTTGGGGGGTCGCAAAGCTCTTTGAGTATATTAGGATACTGATGAACGAATAAACACAGTTTAAGTTTTTGAGTTATAGCGTTTTGATACCCTACATCAGCCCATGATTCTTTAGACCATATCCGTTTCAAGCAATTTGGCGTCAATTTACAAATGTCCGCCCATGCGCCTGTCTGTCTGGCCGGATTGTAGGCACGAGAACTCTCGAAGGGAGTAACCGATTTCATCGAAACTATGCACATCTTAATATTTCTTCCAAACTTTTATAGTAGCATGCAAACTGAACGTTCGATTGGAACCGAACTTCGTCTACTCCTTCTGGAGCTCTCCCACGAATGGTCGAAATTTGCAATATTCTTAAATCTAAACTTTGTACAAGCTATTATATTTGCCAATCCTAGATCATGTCAGAAGATGGGCCTGCAAAATGTATAAATTCAATATCAATATCCAATGACCGATTTGAACCAAAATATCAAGTTCGAAAGTGGTACCCACTATGATTCACTATTTTATAAGCATGTAAATTCCGAATACTTCCACAAACGGCAACACCGACTGATACTTTTTTACTTGTTGTAGAACATTTCAAGTTAAACCAGTGAGCGGAGTAGTCCAGTTGGACGGGGCCGACCATATTATACCCTACACAACTGCCGTTGAAGTCTAAGTTTCTACGGATCTATATACCGAGCCAGGGCAACATTTCCCGATATTTACACTCTTTTAACCAATATTATATCAACAGCTCCTCTTTCCAACCCTGGCATATTTTTCAAATCTTGTTTCCCGAGGTGAATATTTACCCAATAAAATTTGGTCACTTTGGTTGATTTGACCCTCCGAATATTGACCGACCATAATCTAAACAGTCATTCTATGTATTTTGTCCCCCTCATCGTCTAAAATAAAAAAAAAAATCTGACAAAAATAAAGTTTTCGGTTACTGGCACCGCCTAAATATCATCTTAACATCACCAAAAATTATAAGCGTCTTCCTTGACTAAAACCAGAACTTCATGTAAAAGTTCAAAGCTATCATCGCGACATTTTCGCACTACTGTGGGGTAATAGTAATACTAAACAATATCAGAATACGTAGACCCTTGTAAACATATAAATATAACTCCCATATCCGAGTACATACAACAATCTAATTGGTAATAATTTAATGTTCAACCACTCCCCTTGTATAAACTATCAACTTTTCGGGTCTATGTCCTTCAGAAGCAAATATATACGCCATAGAATAAGAAATTTTGTCAGGTTTCACACAAAAGTCAGGGCCCATTTGACCCGCTATATATTGGCCGATCTTCATCATAACTGGGATGCATTCTATGATGAATGCATGGTGTTCGCGTCATAATTGTGGCTTCTAGAGCAACCAGAAACCTAGACAAAAATAAAGTTTTTAATCCATTTCATCCCTTAAATATTAACGATCATTACCAGAAAACAATTAGGGTCTTCTTTGCTCCTACATACAAAATTTCGTTGTGATTGGTCCACAACTGTGGCCTGTATCGTATAATGGGCAGACGGACGAACACCCGTTTCTAGATCGACTCAACTAGTCGAGATATGATCGGTATACTTTGAGGTGGCTCTAAGTCCAATATTTCGCAGCGGTAAAACACTTAAGCCTGCACAAAGCTATAATACCCTGACAACATAGTTGTGTAGGGTATAAAAACAACAATTAGCTTCAAAGTGATTATTCCTCGATTAACTTTCGTTGAATGTGGTTCATCTTGGAAATCCATAGATCCATTATTCGTCACCTGAGACGATCTAATAAACCCCTTTTATCTATCTGTTCGGTAAAGCTTAACATATTTAGGATAGAGTAAATAAATAAAAACACTTAGAATGTTTGGTAATAAAAATGGTAATATAGCCCAGTTTTTAAAGGTACCCATATAACTTTACCTCCAAAATTTCTGTGTTTTGGAGAGTTTGGACACATTTTTGGAAAAATTAATTAAATAGTTACAATGGATTCCGATTAAGTAGACAATTTTCATACCACAAATTATCAATATTGACTTTAGATTCGGTATAGGCTCTATATTCGGTAACCATTTCAATTTTTAGGGTACCCATATAAAGTTACCTCAAAAATTTCTGTGTTTTCGAGAATTTGGGCAAATCGGATTAATGGGCACTTTTTCAACAGAATTGGTCACTTTAACATTTTTAAGTTTTTCTCTCTCACCCTTGATAACTTCGAATGCTTAGACGAATGGCAATTTTCTGAAGCCTATGTTAAAATCTGATCATCAAAAAGTGGTTCCCTATCACAAAGTGAAGTTTATTCTTTACTATGAAGAAATTACCCACCTGAATATTCTTTTTACAAGTTTCTTGTAGAGTCCAAAAATATCAAAATGTCATATTTGGTATTCAAGTAACTCTCTCGAGTAATTTATTAATTACCAACTGTCCACTTCAATTGTCTAGTGAAGTCTAAATAATTTATTGAAAAGTCTATTGGGAATTTTACATTTAAAACAATGACATTTTTAATTAGAAGACGACATTCATATGTACAAGAAAACAGACTATGTCTATAGAACACTTTTTCGCAATGCCCTATGGACCTAAAAGTCTAATATTTTCTTTGCCACAATTCTGCATCTATTTGTGAAGTTTAAAAATAAACCTAATACTTGACACAGTAAGAAATAACACAAACTCACAACAATAATAAAGGAAACATTGAACTTTTCCTAGATTGTAATAATACAATTTTACAATGAAATGCTTGGGTATTTCGTCTTGTTCTTCTTCGTATCCCAGACATCAAGAAGACTTCTGCTTGTGTTCATCCTTTTCTTTGTTACAGCCATTGTTGCAAAGGCTGTAACAAAACAAAAGTTTACAAAAGAATGCAATGACGTGTCCTGCTATACTTGAATTGTTATAAGGCTTTTTGGTGTACAGTATATCCTTAACACATTTACTATTACAGTGTGTTGTTATTATTTTTCGCTGAGATGGTATTAGTGGAACGTGTGAATTTCTTTAAGGATGACTGTAAGATGCTAAAAATAGCAAAGAATTTTATTTTTAGATTTTTAGAATCAAAGACAGGTGATGCCATCTAGGTTATCATAAAATATAGGAACGATTGCTATTTCCATATGTAACTATATCGGGTTTATGTCCAATAATAGTGGTATATTCGATGAAATATATATTTATCTTCTTGGAATGAAAATAGAGGTTAGAAATAAAACTGCTGATTATTTTATAATGCCCTTTTTCATGGAGCATTTTTGGAGTTTTAAACTTTATATTTAAAATATTTTTCCTTTAAGTTCCTCTTTAAAAAATCCCAAATGCATACTACCTAGCCATACCACTTCAATCAATTCCTCTTAAACTTGTTACAAAAACAAAGCATGTGAACGCTTGAACTCCTTTAAAAGTCCTAAACAAACGATTACCAGCAAATGGGAGGAAAAGTTTAGCAATGTTTTTTTTCTTTTTTTCTACATCTCCTCCAAATTGTCAGGATTTCCTTCTATACAGAACAAAAACAACAACAACAGCAACGAATAAGAAACAAATCAAAGAACACACATTCGAACAGCAACTCAAAATGCAAAACATTTGTCTTCGTTCCAACATCGTTTGTTACAACTCATTTGAATAGGCGCAACCTCCCAACTTATTTCTGATCTGAGATGTGTTGATAATTGATGGGGTATTAAGGCATTTCCTGTTATTCTCTTTTCTCACACACACACACCTACAAACAATAATGCGTTGGAACATGTGTTAACATGCCATGAACCGGAAACAACAACTAATAAAGATATCAACTCGGTGAATGTCTGTTGGTATGTATGTATGTGTGTGTCATTCGATACCTTATTTAAGTGTGAAGAACAATTCGTTCTCGTTTCAATTTTTGTTTTTGGACTTTCATCATCAACGTAAAAGTGAAAAGTAATGACAGGTATTATAGAGACCATTTAACATGTGTGGAGTGGCTGTGATGCGATATGTCTGTGTGTGCGAGTAGAAATGTTAATTTGTCTATTTTCTCTGCCTTCGAGAGTGTTCTCATATTTTACAAATGATTAATGAGCTTTTTGTGTAAGATGTAAAAATTTCTGCTTAAATTTATTCATCAGCTACCGTCGCAAGAAAAATATTGGCAGACATTCTTCAAAGTAATTTGTCGAAGTATGCCAATTTAAAGTACGTTCAACTGTGTGTGTTGTGGTTTTTATTCCAGACACGTCTAATATTGAAATATTTGTCACTATTCAATTTCATTGTTTTCTTAAGAGATGGCAAAATGTTTTTTTCTAACAATATAAGAAAGATTGGCTTATTGTTGAAAAATATTTGTCAGGATGAGGAGCAGTAGTCTAAAGTAAAATATTGAAGATGATTATCATGAATTAAACAGGGGAGATATAAAGCAATTATTATACGTAATTTGCAGGCTTCGATATCAACATAAAAAAACTGACAATATTTAGTACAGAGTTGTCTAAGATCAGATCTTAATATTTTTTCTTTCCCTTTCCGAAAGCACAGCCGTGGCCATCTATGTTTTATATTTTTTGTGTGGATTCTAATAGGTCAGAGACCTTGATATGTATAAACAAATTCCGTAAATTTAGGTGTGTTGTCCGTTTGCCTGCACTGTGTCAAGGAAAGGCTTAATTTACGCATCTTCATTCCTGGAAGCATTAAAACTGAGCTAATGTGTAACTAATTAGAAAAGATCTACCTAATTCGTATTTATCATCCTTGCACTATAGACCAGAAATCCCATTTTTTGGCCATAATTAAAGCAGTGGGTTTATAAAATTAATAAATATCACATAGGGGGGTTCCGTTATATGGAAGCGAACTTAAAATACCAAATTACATCTAAATTGGTTGAAGAAGAGACAATATCTTCCAATTTTATCAACAGCAATGCTAAAATCCAATTTTCATTTTTCATTACATTTTTATATTTTGACATTGACCTCGTGTCATTTGTATACCACGACCCACAATGTTATAAAATTTTACTGGTGTAAAGCTCAAAGTACCCAGATTTGAAATATTTAACGTTTAATCGGCAATACCAGAAATGTCGTTTTGAAAAAAAAAATTATTCCTGGCCTATAATGCCTTGTGAGAAATACTCTTACCATTTGTCCTAAATAAGCAAGTTTTTCTTTATAGGCTATTAGTGACGTTATTTGATGATAGAGGAGAACTCATTGAGTTGAATCTATAGGTAATTTTTCAGTGATAGTGCCGAAGAAGTATACCAAACCGAATACTCCATTTGTTTACTATATGTGAGATATTTCTAGGTATTGGCTCTTTGTATGGAAGGTCCTAGACAAGTGATAATTTTTGAACATCATCCAAGTTCGACTACCATGAAGCCACCTGCAGCTTATTTAGATCAATAAAGATTTCATACGTATCGGTTTTGATCTGATCAAACATAAAAATTAGCATTTTCCATCAGTTCGAAAAAGCCTTTTAAGAACTTGCCAGAAATTTATATTTTGTGATTTTCATATACGGAGAAACAAAGGGAATCTATCTTATTTCTGCAATCCTCGAGGTACATCCTAGCTTTGCGCCTTTCTCTTATTAGTCCTTCAGTCAGTACAGGTTTAAATAAGTTAAAACGATGTTAGGTCCAGTTGGGCCGAACATTTGATATCTTATAATATTTAAATTTATATCTCATTTTATATTTATATCCCAAATATAGTAACGGATTTCAACCAAACTTTGCAAATCATAAAATCTATTCCAAAATAGTATAATGTGTTTGAAAACAGGAAATATAAGTTCACTGCGAACGGAGTACCAATTTAAACCAAACTTTTATTCAATCCAGTATACTATTTGAAAATGGGACTTTTCAGTCGACTACTTCTTCTGTAACTTTTCACAAATTGTAATATTTTTACTAAACTTAGATCAAGTTCGAATATGAAACCCTTTTGTTCACATCTTCTTGTAAATCCCCCACAATTTTTAAAACTTATAAATTTCCTATATTCTTTTGAATAATGAACATCGCAATATTTTCCCCACAATTAAATTAATACGAAAATAGGGTACCTCCCCACAAATGGTCAAGAATTTGTCCAAACTTTTAAGTTTTAAGACCTTAATATATATACCAACCATAAATCGATCGGCACTCTATTAATTGTTGTTATTATATCTCCAATCTTAAGTCAATGGCCAGAGATGATCTCAAAATTAAAATCGAAATTGATCGAATTCTTGAATGGATTTACTACTTTAACTATCATTCAATTCAATAACTTGTAATTCAAAACTTCAGGCCCATTAAATAAATTACAAATTGCATATGAAGTGCTTAACCTAATAAAGGATAATTATTATTATACTATTATTTATTCATGTTTTTATTTATTTCTCTAATTTGTATAACTTTGCCCGAAAACCTTCTACAAATCCTTTAAATATTCCAAAAAGAAATGTATAAATAATTAAAAGTTGAAACAATGTTCCCATTACTTGGTGTGCAACAAATCCCAAAATTCCAAAAAAAAAAGAAAAAAAAAACAATCCACAAAAAAATCTATGTACAAATCTTAAACTTGCTATGAAAGTTTAAAACTACACTTTATCTTTTCCAATAATCACCAGTATCATCCTCATCGATATTATTTTTTATCAGATATTGCATTGCATGACAAAGTTACCATAAAAGTTTTCAAGAAAATATTGGTTTCTTTCATTGTGTGTTTGTATATATGTGTCACCATTAATATATTTTTTACTTCTTGTACGACTTCCATTTTTTTATTTCTTAACGTTTTTTTATCTTCAACATGAATTTTATTGCCTCTAAATGATCTCTGAATTGCAATTATGGCCAAATAAAGTTAAGTTTTTTTTCGTTGAATTTATGTCTGTGGTGCTGGTAATATTGGCGGTTATTTTTCTGTACAAATATTTTCAATAATGTATATAAAAGAAATTTCCACAATGTCATTTTTATAGACTAATGTTTATTAAGTTGCTTTCTCTTATCTTCAGCATTTTTATATTTATTTTCCTTTTTGTGTTACTATTTTGTTAAGGAAAATCTATTTCGTTACTCCCCCAAAAATTCTGGACGTTAAATACCTTTACATATATTTTTGTTAACCTACCTCAACAAATCATGTATCCTTAGCATAAACACTAATGTTATTCGAAATGGTTAACTAACATTTACAACGCACTTTTGGCCAATGTGCTCTCTCTCTCTCTCTCTGTATTACTTATACGAAGTTGTAAACTCACCACTGTAACTCGTAATTCAGTTATTCATGACAGGTTTTCTCTCGTCAACGTCAAAGAAGGCGAAAACAGGAATGTAATTACCAACAAATATACTCTCACATGAGAGTAAAGTGTAATAGTAATTTTATGGAGAGCATTAATTTATATTCACCACGAGCCTTAATGGGTGAGTGATGACTCCATCAGTGCAGTAACGTTGGCAATTTAGCGTTTAAAATAAAATGTGTAACTTAACTCCAAAAACAAACAAAATTTTCTCGAAAATTTTATTTACAATTGGACATATCCAATGAGGAAAATGTTGATGTATGTTTCAGCAGCGTATCTCATACGTTATGTTGAGATACATAAACATTGTTATGGGCAATTAAAATGAATTGAAACCTCGATAGGGCGAGAAATCTTCGTACCAAAAACTAGCAATATTGACTTATTTCACGGTGTAGGCCCCACATAATTATTTGGTAGTTTGAGATTTTGAGCACGTTTTTTTTTAATTTAATTAAGATATTCCATAGTTTTAAGATTATAATACACAAAAAATGCTATTGGGATGTTAACTACTGCGGTTTGAGATATCATCAATCAATGGAAATATGTTTCACAAGCTTTAAAATTATATTCATTTTGTTTTAATCGCATCCAGATATACCCGGTAACCGTACCCGAACTTCAGGGTCAAATAACCGGGAAACCGGGTACGTCCTCCAAGAAAGAAATATATCTCCATAAATATAGTAAAAATACCTACCTCTAGAAAAAAATTTCAAAAAAAATCTGATCGTTTTTAATAAACAAGAGTTATTCCAAAACGCGTCCAAAAACCCAAAATTACCAAAAAGTGGTAACGTTATATGAGGTTATTCTTCAAAAGCCGACCAACATGGATAATTTTTGGAAGAACGATTTTTACCCATGTAAACCCAAAATACCCAATAACAGCCATCAAAAGTACCTTTTCCAAACATAACATATGATTGATCAGTCCTTAAATGGACCATTATAGATTTGGGAACAAACTAAATTTTAAGGATCCACGAGGAAGGAACAACTCGGCACCATTACCCATCGTCTCTCAAAGATGGCATACACTGAAAGCGTGGGTTTTATTAAATAATAATTTTTTAGGTCCATCAAAGGCGTAGATTTGTAAAAAGTCCCGGCCTTGTAATGGATCCTAACAAATATTTAATAAATCCACTCATTTTTATAGACCCCTAAAAATATTGAAAAAAATAAGCCTTGTATTGCCCCTGAAAAAATATTTTAAAAAGTCCTTGTTTTGGACCTTTATATCCACTCCATATATTGGTCCGTAATTTTTTTCAAATCCACGCCAGGTATTGGTCCTTGAAAAAATATTTAAAAAAGTCCACGCCTTGTATTGGATCGTAAAAAAATATTTAACCAGTAAGGAAAGTTCAAAATCGGGCGGGACTGAGTATATGATACAACTTTAGCTACATACAAGAGATGTTAATATCTAAAATATCCTTTGGTGGACCATTGATATGGAATCGGGCGAAATTAAATGTTCTATCTATATAGATTTTGAACCAATTGAAAAAACCCCAAACACATACCATTCTGAAATCAATGAAAAATTGCATGTCCAACGGGTAGACTTGGTTTCTTTGGTGCACCATTTGTATGAAAACTAGTAAAATTATATATGGGAGCTATATATAAACACATGGACCTAATTGAGCAACCGTGCATACACCATTTGTTTTTTGTTATCACTCTATATTCAACTTTATACCCATTGTCAAAATATTGGGAGTTTGGTGCATCATTCACAAAAAATCGGAGGAAACTATATATGGGTGCTAGCTATATCGTTCACAAAAAATCGGACGAAACTATATATGGGAGCTATATCTAAATATGGACCGATTCCAATAAAACATCGCAGACATCAGTCTGGATCTAATTCAGTCCTCTATGAAAAATGTTGTCCCAATCGGACAAATATTGGGAGTTTGGTGCATGATTCACATAAAATCGAACGAAACTATATATGGGAGCTATATTTAAATCTGGACCGATTTTAACAAAACTTTGCATACATAAATATGCACCTCATTCAATGCGCTGTGTAAAATTGTGTCTCAATCGGACAAATATTGGGAGTTTGGTGCATCATTTAAATAAAATCGAACGAAACTATATATGGGAGCTATATCTAAATCTGAACCGATTTTCTCCAATTTCAATAAGGTTCGTCATTGGGCCAAATAAGTGAACTGTGCCAAATTTCATCCAAATCGGATTATAAATGCGACCTGTACTTTGTTCAAAAAAAAAATACATGGACGGACGAACATGCGTTCTATGCATATTCTCAAAAGGAACCATTGGTCTATCTCGATTCCTTTTGCCTGTAGCAAACATATGCACAAACACATAATACCCTGTAACACAGTGTGGTGAAGGGTATAAAAAACACACTCCTTGTATTGGACCTCTAAAAATATTTTTAAAAATTAAGCCTTGTATTGACCCCTGAAAATATATTTAAAAAATCCTTGCCTTGTATTTGTCCTTTATATCACTCCTTGTATTGGGTCCCAAAAAATATTTTTTTTTTCAAATTCACACAATGTATTGTATTTAACAAGTCTTTGCCTTGTATTGGTTCTCGAAAAAACAATTTAAGAAGTTCAAGCCTAAGATCCAAAAAAAGAAATATTTTGAAAAATCCACGCCTTGTATATGTTTCAGGACCATTAATTTACACAATAAGAACAAACCACAGTACAAAATAATTCTTGGCTAATGCTCCGGATGCAGGATCCTCCTTAAATCTACGAATTTGTGTACATTTACAAAATGTTATTAGTATTTCATTCCATGAAAATTTAACAAATATCTCATAATTAACCTTTCAACTTAATAACATAAATGTATTGAAAATCCTTTTAAAATCACACACTCAATTTATTAAACATTTCCTTTTTATTATAATTTTAAGCTATTGAAATTCGAATATCCTAATTTAAATTTATAAACCCTTTCCCGCCTGTGAAATCTCATTAAATATGTAAATCAGATTTTCGCATTTAAAAATTGAAAAGCTAACAAAACAAACACACACACACAATCGAGCGAACGAACGGACAAACGCACGAACGAACGACACATAATAAATTTATCTAAACAGAGTTGACTTTTTAATAGATTTTTATTTGTAAAGCCGTTTATAAATACTTAATTGTATAAACATCCATTTAATCATTCCATAATTGCCATCGAATAAACATTTTATTTGTGGAATGCAAAATGTGCGCAGCGCGACGCACGAAGTAGCGGGGCGGTTTGAATTGTATTTGCACTGGATTTCGATATCTAATCAACAGCGGCATTGTTATAGTTTTTTTCGTTTTGTTTTGTTTATAGAGTACAAAAATGTACTCAACACATTTATTGCAGTCTGATGGTTTGGGAATCAGTTTTTTTTTCTTTTTGCTCTAATGTTATGTCCCCCATTTGTGGTCCCGCAATAAACCTACAGCATATACATAAATATGTACATATATGCATACTTACCCAGTAGGCCTATTTAAATGCACTGTTGTCGTTGTTCAGTCAATCGTTAGTAGTTCATTATTCATGTTCTGAATTTTATTTTGTATTCTCATATAAAATGCAACGACATGAATAGTGCAATAAATATAATTGTGGAGGAAGGGAGGTGGTGAATAAATATTGACGTAAATTGTACAGTGGGTGGCAGAATTTGAAATAATAAAAAAACAAAACTTTATAATAGGTTAGAATATGGGGAGATTAAACTAAATATGTGATAGAATACAGGCATCGATTATAAGAAATATATGCCTCTCAAAGGATAATACATGTAGATGTGACACAACTGGTAATATATTTTTGAGGTTTTCAGATATTATTATTATTACTATTTTACAACGTTTTATTAATTACATGACCTCATTTCGATTCTGAAGTCCTTTAATCAGCGTTTCCTTATCCCTCTGGACAGTCTGTTTACAAAGATTCATATATTTTCCAACAAGTATTAATTGCCTCAGTCACTTATGCCCTCCACTGCAACTGTAAACATATGAATAGGCATATCGACATTTCCACACAAACAAATATACCGCCCGAAGGGATTTTATCAGTCAATAATTTCCATTATAAATGTGTGTAATTATTTTATGTGTACACAATTCGAAACGAATGAAGTTTGAAATTTATCCATGTTTATATTGGAGTATTTAAATTTTCATATTAGGGATGTCGATTGAGATTTAAGCGGCGGTCCAACCTCCTAAAAAGATTTATTTATGATAAATATCAGGTATATATTCCTCTACTTAACATTTACATACATAGCTGGTCGAGACAAAAAATAAGCCGAACTTAAAAATGAATTCCAGGCGCGTCGATGTTGTGCGCATTTTTCCCCATTTGAAAGACCATGCTTTGATATGTCGTCCTCCTCTTGATCTTTCCATCGAAATTGTGGCCTTCCTCCTCTGCGTGAACCATCAGTAGGCTCGCTTTTATTTGCCTTTTGAGCTGGGGTATCCTCATTCATCCGCACAATATGGCCTAGCCACCATAGTCGTAGCAACTCGATACGACTGACTATGTCGATGTCCGTGTATAGATGGTACAACTCATGGTTCGTTCGATGGGGATAATCAACGTCAACGTAAGTCGTCCCATATATATTTTGGAAAAATTTTCTCTCAAGCACTCCAGAGGCAGTCTCATCTGCTTGCGCAAGTACCCATGCTTCTGATCCACACAACAGCACGGGTATTATCAGCGTCTTGTAGGCGAATTACATTTCCGAATTTTAAAAAATGATGTCGTTAGTTTTATTTATGTCGAGGTCTATAAAATCTTTGACTACCTTCAATATGAAGTTTTCAAGTTCCACAGTTGGTCCGAGTCTACTAGACGTCTTGTGCGTTGATACCATCAGCTTGGCCTTCTCGTCATTCACTGCCTGTCCCACTTTGGGTGGCTGTTACCGCTCGCAGTGTTCGACCTTATGTCGATGTCATCGGCGTATGCGAGTAATGTGTGTTGTTTGGTGTACAGAGTGGCATTTCTATTCACCTTTGCCTCTCGTATGACCTTTTCCAGCAGGATGTTAAAAAGACTACGCGAAAGGCTGTCACCTTCTTCAGTATTAAAGGGCTCCGATAGGCCCTTTCCAACATTAACTGGTGGCAGCAAAAAACATGGTAGTTAGCAGTATCATGTTTTTTTGCTTCCGTGAAATCTATCAACCTCATACCGTTGTCTGATGTTTCTTCATGGAGGCTGAATTTTTCGTCGGCCGGGCCAAAAATATTTTCCCTTCCGATTTTTGCATTTAAAATTTCCTTGCAGAATTTTATTGCAATGGCCAAGACAGCGGTCATATGCTGTTTCTAGGCGCTCATAAAATATGTCTTTGGGGTGTTCATCTTTGTCTTCCGTTGGAGCATAGGCCTAAATAAGACTGATGTAGAAGAACTTCGCCTTTATACGGATTATAGCAGTTCGCTAATCTACTGGAGTGGAATTTTCGTCCCAACATTTCTACGACAGAGTAGTTTGTTTTAAATGGAGTAAATGATATAGTCACTTCGTCCAACATTGGTCATTGAAGAAGTGTTCTCTAACCCCAAAGCATATGCTCCATTTAAAGGATTGGGTTTTACCACTTGTCGTTTCGAAATTCAAAAGACAGGACAGCATATATTCTTAAAGCTTAGCTAAATATATTTCCAACATAATATTCAATAGTTTAAGTTCATTTTTTCTTATATTGAGATATTTAAAGGTTTTGGAAATATTGATAATACCTTTAAAAGCCCATCAAAAATCACCACGACTTCTCTATGAAAACAATGCGTGAGAATTACTACCCACAAAAGCAGGAAACTTAGCGTTCGCCAAAGTGGAAAAAAACAAGAATGGGTTTTTATTCGCTCATGACCACACTTTGGATTTGCAGCACTCAATAAAACTACAGTAGACTGTAAACAGACGCAACACAATACTAATGGTAGCTGCTGCATACAAAAACGCATACTAATACAACATCAACAACAACAATAGCCAAATAAAACATTTCACATATGCAAGGCACTCGCGCGCACACACACATCGATGTGACGATAATACCTACAAGATATACAACTACAGATTGTTTTGCACTTTTTTCCACATACGCCATGAACATGAAGTGACCAACCAACCAACAGGCCGGCCGAACCAACCGAACGGCCAACAACTGCATTATGTGAATTCAGCAAATTCACCAAAAACATCATCTAAACTTATCGCTTTCAGACCTAGTCTCAGCAGTATACACTTACACAAATAGATATGCACGCACACAAACACACATACACACTCACTCAATCGCATAGAGATTTTGAATTCGTGTTACCACTAGAGGTCATTATTTCCAAACCACTGACCAGATAAAATGAAATGGAAACGTTTTTGCTATAAATACCAGACACTCACTCCTTTGCTCTTCTTCTCATAGCAAATCAGGCATTTGTGAAATGGAGTTACTTTTACAGCAAACATTCCGCACTCACACATAGCATTTCACAGATAATATAGGTGTGGATGTGTGTGTGGGCGACCATATATTCATGTTGTTCCACCAAAAAAATCTTTTTGAATCTGAAAGCTGATGGATCTGTAGTGTAGAAAAAAAGTAAATTTCCCAATGAAAACTTTGGCAAAGTGATCACTTGTATTGCCTATTAAAGATTATAATGAAAGGTATTAAGCGAGGAATGACCGTGATAAGAACCAACAACGTGTGTATCATTTGTTGTCATAAAATAACGTCATGGACATCTACTCATGAAATGGGGACATTGGTGGTAAATATGGTTCAGTTGCCAATAAATAAAAAAAATGGAAGTCATAGCTTGAACACATATGTTTTTATACAACTTTGAGTCATTTTCTTCACTATCAATAGGTAGCACATGATCTGGGAGTCATTAGTCAAGCATTTATCATGATTATAGCAAACCATTTTATATGAAACGTAATTATTGGACATAGATGATTGGTGGTTACAGATCATTGATGATGATCGATCATAGATTATTAATATGGATCATTGAGGTTTATAAGTCATTGATTAATAATCATAGGTCATTGATTACATAGATCATTGATGATCAGATATCTTTTATGATAATAAATCAGAGATCATTTGTAATAGGTTCTTTATGATCATTAATCATTTATGAGCATAGATCATTAATAATCATAGAACAACTATGATCATAGATTTTTTATCATTACAGATCATTTTGTGACCATAGATCGTTATTGATCGTAGATCATTAATGATCATAGATCATTGATGATCATATATCATCGATGATCGTGGATCATTTGTGATCATAGATCATCGATGATCGTGGATCATTTTATGATGATAGATGATTTATGATCATAGATCATTTGTGTTAATAGATCAATTATGCTCATAGATTATTTATGATTACAGATCAATTATGATTATAATAATTTGATCAAATAATTTGTGATCATAGATATGATCAAATTATAATCGTAGATCATTTATAATTTATGATTACATGATTATGATCATAGATCATTTATGTAATTATAGATCCTTTATTATAGATCATTGGTGATCATAGGTCAATGATGATCATAGGTCATTGATGATTACAGATCATTGATATCATAGATCATTGATGATCATAGAAGTTATTGATGATCATAGGTCAATGATGATCATAGATCATTAATGATCATATATCACTTGTGATTATAGATCATTGATGATATATGTTATTGATGATCATAGGTCAATAATGAGCATATATCATTGATGATCACAGATCATTGATGATCATAGGTCATTAACAATCATATATCATTGATGATCATAGGTCATAGAAGTTATTGATGATCATAGATCATTAATGATCATATGTCATTGATGATCATAGGTCATAGAAGGCCACAGATCATTAATGAAAATAGATCATTGGTGATTTAAAAGCATTGGTGATATGAAATCATTGGTGATCATAAGTCATGGGTCAATAATTATGGTGATGATCTTGGATCATAGATGACCATATATTATGTTATAAAACATATAGTGGCTCCCACTGTAATAATGAAAATATTTTTCTTCACCACTGTATTAGTGATGATTTCAATTGACATCTGTTGACTATTACACACAAACATATACAAATCACATCGATTGTATCACGCAGTGATAATCATTATCACCATATTCATTATTATCTTTATCACATTATTAACGAAATGCAATATGCCACCTTTTTTTGTTCTTTTTCTCTGCATAAACTTTATTGCAGATGTCATGATGTTACGCACAAAAAACGTGGCAATGATGGTTTTTATTGAATTCAATAAAATTGTCGAAATTGGAATTGAGGTATGAATGACAAATATTAAGCGATAATATAATACTTATTTGAATATTTATATTTGGGGTATGATGGATGCGTTTCAGCTCCAATGTATGTTACAAATGCCAAGGACATTTCAAATATTGCTATAAAAGTCTCCTGGTTCTCATAAGTTTTTATGTTTAAATTTATGATATTGATTTTTAAATGCGATTTTAAATATTGAAATTAAAATCCGAGTTATTTCATGGGAAGGGTAGTTTTGATCATTTCTGCATTTTATTTATTTATATCAAATTCCTTCATGAATATTCACATTTAAGTAAATTAATAATTATAGATATCTTATGATAATTTTCCACCCGACAATTATCACATTAAAATACAATATTTAATAATAAAGTATCCACGGCTCATTATGTAAATGTTGGAAAATTATGAAAATTTATTGTTTGTATAATTAAGGACACATTATCTGTAAATTGAAATTCATCCGCTTGCCCAAAGCAAATGAAGTGAAGTTCACTTGTAAACCAATCATTTGAGGTTTATAACTACGAAAGAGCATTTTATGGCTAAAAGGGCTTTTGCATATCAAAATGTGTTAACAGTTGCAACATGCAATGCACACATGTGTGGCTAGTTGCCAAGCGAAGCCTTCAAACACCGAAGTGATGTGGGAAATATTAAAATATAATTACAATCTCTGTACAGAACAACAAATATTCGAAACGAACGAAAGTGTTGAGTAGAGTAGACTATTATTTACTTTGCACTGCTGTCATGTAACCAAAATTATGGTGGTCGATTGTGGATTGGTTGGAGAAGAGAGGAGTTTCGACCTTACTGGGAATTTGGATAAAATGGAAAATATGTTTCCAGGAATTTTGATTTAGACGTTATTACATTTTGGCATAAAACTAACAAAGGATATATTACCTGATCCTGAAATTTAAGATAAACCCGAATTTTGAAAGTTGTATAGGTCCACAATAAGTCCAATATAAAATATATACCCGACTGCAACCTAATTTAATTTACACTTCACATTTATTTCATCTATAGTAACCCCCTTTTCAAACCGACTTCCCTCATTCGAACTAACTTTTGATGACAAAAACTTTCTAAGCAACTCGGTACTCGGTTTTGGAATTCTGACAAAGTGAGAGATTTACTCGAAATATCAACACCAACTAAAAGAGCAACAGAAACCAAAAACAAGATAAACTATCCTTAAGTGTCAACAATTTATAAAAATCTTGTGGCTTCCACATCCGACCAACGAGAGAGTGTCTGTGTGTGAAAGAGAGAGAGAAAGAGTTTTTCTAGGACATGTTTTCGAACGACAAGAACATTTACAGCTTTTTGGCTTTAACACAAAAACCAAAGTGTCAGTAAAATGTTGTTGTAAATGATATCCACACATACTTACATACATATGTATATTGATTACATAAAAAACAAAAGCTTTATAAGGATTCCATGAATGACCATTTAAAGGGAGAATTCTATAACCATAAAAGTATTCATATTCATCCATATAGAAAACATATCGGATACACAAATATATATGTATACAGGAAAATGAAATCAATTTGTTTCCCCTCAATTTCGTACTTGTGTGCGTACAATTTTCTATCCACCTGAGTTCCTAAAAAAATCAATTGTCATCCTTTCTGAGATCTCTGAGTGAGTGTGTGCTTGTTTGTTGGCAGACTTATCTGACTTGCCATAAGCCAATCTATGGGTTTTGCTAGTCATTTTTGTTTTCTTCGAAATCCTTAAAATTATTTTTGTAGTGGTCCCATTACATTTTTTTCAATTTTCATTGTGACCATATGTCTGACTGTCCGTCTGATATCCTATTGTTTCAGAACATATGTCGACTCAAATGGAATTTTGAGGGTGGAGTGATTATTAAGTAGAACATTTAAGGGGTATTGTTTTTTTTCAGGTGAGTGTTGTAGGTGTTGTCTCTAATGTAATTGTATTTTATTGGCACATCATCAAATAGAAGTTTCTTTTTTTTTTTGGATCAAGCTTTGACATATTGGGAAATAGATATTTACACTGATGAGTACATGATGTGTAAGAATAAAAATTAACGAATCGTCTCTAAATTCAGAATAAACTTTGGATATCACAGCACTACGGATTTTCATGAAAAAAATACTCTTTAAACCAGTAAAGAAAGTAGGAGTGGGTATATTCTACATATCGCTCATCGACATAATATTATTATTTATTAAATCTACTCTCCTTTGGTTCTTGAGAAAAATCTTCTTTAACAAATCTACGCTCCTTTGGTTCTTCAGAAAAATCTTCTTTAACAAATGTACGCTCCTTTGGTCCTTGAGAAAAATCTTCTTTAAAAATCTACGCTCAATTGGTCGTGAGAAAAATCTTCTTTAAAAATCTACGCTTTTTTGTTCCTTGAGAAACGTATTCTTTAAAAAATCTACAATCTTTTGGTTCTTTAGAAAAATTTCCTTTACCAAATCTATGCTCCAAGTTCCATAAAAAAATACCTTTAAAAAATCTACACTCTTTTGGTCCTTGAGGAACATATTCCTAAAAAAAATCTACACTCTTTTGGTCCTTTAGAAAAATTTCTTTTAACATATCCACACTCGTAGTTCCTTGAAAAAATGACCTATAAAAATTCTAAGCTCTTGTGGTTCCTGAAAAAATCCCTTTAAAAAATCTACGCTCTTGTGGTTCCTGAAAAAATCCCTTTAAAAAATCTACGCTCCGTTGGTCCAAGAAAAAAATTCCTTTATAAAATCTACGCTCTTTTGGCCCATGAAAAAATGTCCCATAAAAATCTACGTCCTTTTGGTCCATGAAAAAATGTACCATAAAAAATCTACGCCCTTTTGGCCCATGAAAAAAATTCCTTTAAAAAATCTACTTGAAAAAATCCTTAAAAAATCTACGCCTTTTTGGTCAATGAAAAAAAATTATTTTACAAATCAACACTCTTTTGGTCCATGAAAAAATCTCCTTTAAAAAATTGACGCTCCTATGATCCTTGAAAAAAATACTTTAAAAAAACTACACTCTTGTGGTTCCTGAAAGAAATGTCCTTTAAAAAATCTATGCTCTTGGGGTTCCTGAACAAATTTCCTTTAAAAAACTAAGCTGTTATAGTCCATGAAAAAAAATTAAAAAAATCTGCATTCCTATGGTCCTTCAAAAAAAAAATTCTTAAAAAATCTACGCTACTATGGTCCTTGAAAAAAAACTCCTTTTAAAAATCTGCGTTCCTATTGTCCTTAAAAAAATGCCTTTTTAAATCTTTAAAGGACCATAGGACCTTCAAAAATTGTCCTTTAAAAAATCTGGACTCCAATGGTCCATGAAAAATTTACTTTACAAAATCTAGGCTCCTATGGTCCTTAAACAAATTCCTTTAAAAGTCTACGCTTCCTACTATGGCCCCTAACAAAATCCTTAAAGAAATCTATCCTGAAAAGGAGCGTAATTTTTTTAAATAATATGCTTTCAAAAATCTACGACCCTTGAAAAAAGATCCATTAAAAATGTTCGCTCTTTTAATCCTTGAAAAATATCTCATAACAACTCACACTCGTTTTGATAATTGAAAAAAATACTTTAGAAAATGATATGAAACTTTTCCAAAAGTAATAACACCTCTAACATAATATTTAAATATAAAGTCAATAAGTTTAAAGCTTCCTATTCATTTAAAATCTATATTCCTCTTACATTTGACAACATTTCAAATATTTAATAGATTCACACACACCAAACACACACCTCTGCCCTCCCACACATACTCGTATAGGGAACTTGAACGACATGCCACTTTGGTCAGTTTGCTTAGCAACGGTCATTGAAACTAACCACACTTGTAGTTAGTTGACTATTTATGTCAATCTCCAAGGCCTTGGTCCTTTGCATCTATTGGCCACAGCGACACAAACACACACAGAATCCCCTGTTGTTACGGATGTACACCTAATTGTCTATATTTGTATATGACCCAGGTTTAGTTCAGATTGAGGGGCGGCGTGCTGGGTAGGTTGTTCGTACATGTTGTTTAGTTGATTTTAGTTTTTGCTGTTGTTGTTGTTGTCTTGGTTGCTGCTGCTGTTACTTACATCAGCCTTAAGCTTTAGTCTATTCAAACTGTATCTTAATTAAGAACTCATGTCCTTTTCAGCACAATACAGCTCGGAACATTTTATAGTGGTTAAGGTGAGGTTGGAACGTGTTTGGAAACTAATTACACTTGTTGCTAATTACTTGTCCCACTTGAACACTTCGTCGTCGATCGGACGTTTTATTTGTCCCCAAACTAAGTTTTCGGAATTGAGCAGCAGGCATGTTGGGCAGGCATCAAACATAACTTTGTCGTCTTGGCCCACAAGAAACACTCATTTGGCTCATTGGCCTTGTGGTATGGAATGGCCAATCGGTGTTGTATCAATGTTTGTCGAAACGTGTGAAATATTCATTGTACATTCACCAAAATCTTTCTTGGCCATGTGTGAAATCTGAATGTGAATCACTCAGTTTGTCAGTATCTTTTGTAATTTAGTTTGCCTTTCACTTCTCCGTCTTTTGCCTCTTTCCGGCTCTTAAGATTGCAAGAAATTTTTCGTCCAATGTTTGTCCGGCATTAATTCAATTGTAAAAGTTTGTTATTAGTTTTCGGTTAAGTAGCTTAAATTGTTACACTTTTGTGCAGTGATTATGGCCAGAATTTCTGTGCCAACTACAAAATTAGACAACGAAGAAGAAGAATAAGAAAGTGATCAAGAAAGTAATATTAACTTTTTTGTTGTTGTTGTACTTTGAAGAATAAATTATTTGAAGTGGATAACTCATTTGACAAACTTCTCAAACTTTATTCATAAGTGGACAGCAAATTGCTGTGTTGTTGTCTTTTGAAATATCTTAATAGAGAAATGCCATCATAGGTCAAGATTTATCAGAGGTTGGGTTAAGTGGCATACTAAATGAGGGAAATACTACACGTTGGTGTTAAAACTGTAACGTCAGTTTTGCAGTCATTGAAACAATATATATAATCGAATACTAATTTCGATACCAATGAATTTTGTTAAAGTAAAAGTCGGATTTTTCTGTACAGGCGTGCTAAATATATTGACACACCTAATCAATTTCGCCGATGATCAATATATAAAAAATCAGTTATTCCACTGATTTTAATGATTTAATTTAAATTTAAAATATATTCTTTAAGAAACCCATGCTAATAGTCCTTGAAAAACTATTCTTTAAGAAACCCACGATCATAGTCCTTGAACAAATATCCTTTAGGAAAACCATGCTCATAGTCCTTGAACAAATATTATTTAAAAAATCCATTCTTACAGTCCTTGAAAAATATTATTTAAGAAACCCATGCTTATAATCCTTAAACAAACATAATTTTAAGAAATCCACGACTTTATTTTTTTTTAATAAATCCACACCTATGTGGTCCTTTAATTTTTTCTGTAATAAATCCACGACTAATTTTTTCTTTAATAAATCCACGACTGTGTGGTCCTTTAGTTGTTTTTCTTTAATAAATTCACACCTATGTGGTCCTTTAATTTTTTTTCTTTAATAAATCCACGCCTATTTCGTCTTTTAGTTTTTTTCTTTAATAATTCCACGCTTATTTGGTCCTTTAATTTTTTCAATAAAACCACTCTTATTTGGTCCTTTAAAATTGTTCCTCAATAAATACACGCTTATTTGATCCTTTACATTTCTTCTTTAATAAATTCAGGGTTATTTGGTCCTTTAAATTTGTTCTTCAATAAATACGCGCTTATTTGGTCCTTTAATGTCCACGCTTATATCAGTTAAGAAACCATGCATGTATCATTTAAGAAATCCACGCTTATATCCTATAAGGGGACCCCCCCCATTCTCGGGGTCAAAAATTTTGTTGATATAATTCGAATCTACACTAATTAAAGAATGTCCCTACAAATTTTCAAATGAAAATCTCAAGAACTCTTGAAGATATAGCCGATTTATTGTGTCAGCTTCAAGTGACGGCTGAAGGGCTTCTCAAACTTTAAACGCATTTTTCTCTAAACATTTTTTTGCGAATGGCGGGCACGATAACTCAAAAACTAATAACCCAATCCCTTAGGAAATCCACGCTTATATCCTTAAAGAAATTCACGCTTATATCCTTTAAGAAATCCACGCTTATATCCTTTAAGAAATCCACGCTTATATCCTTTAAGAAATACACGCTTATATTCTCTAAGAAATCCACGCGTATATCCTTTAAGAGATCCACGGCTACATCCTTTAAGAAATCTACGGTTATACCCTTTATCCACGCTTAGTTGGCCTTTAAAAATCATTCTTTAAGAAATACACGCTTTTTTGGCCTTAAAAAATTTCCTTTTTGAAATCCACGCTTATTTTGTCTTTAAAAAAATTCCTTTTTAAAATCCACGCTTATTTTGTTTTTAAAAAAATATCCTTTAAGAAATCCCCGATTATCCTTTATGAAACCCGCGCTTATTTGATCCCTGAAAAAAATATTCTTTAAAAAATCCACGGCTATTTTGTCTCTTAAAAAATCCTTTAAGAAATCCACACTTATTCGGTCTTTTAAAAAAAATATCCCACAAGAAATCAACGCTTACTTGGCCTTTAAAAAATATCCTTTATGAAAATCCCGTTTTTTGGCCTTTAAAAAATATTTCTTAAAAAAATCCTCCCTCATTTGTCCCTTAAAAAAATCAACACGTATTTGTCCTTGAAAATATATTCATTAAGTAGAAATCCACACCTTTTTTCCCCCTTAAAAATATTAATTTAAAAATCCAAAATACGCGTGAATTTTTAAAATAATATTTTTAAGGGGGAAATAAGTATGGATTTGAAAAAAATATTATTAAAAAAAAAATCCTTCAAAAAATATTCTTTAAAACAATTCAAGCTTATTTGTCCCTGAAAAAAACGTACAAAAAATAAAAATTTGGAAACTATAGGTTTTGGTCGATTTGAACCTCGGAATATTGATCGATCATCATCTAAGCAGTCATGCATATACTTTGGCCAAATTCCCTTCCTGGAGTAAGATTTCGTGGTGTTCGGGTCTTAATTGTGACCTCTAGAGTTGCCAGAAAAATAGACAAAAAAATGTTTTTGGAACATTTCATCCCCCTAAATATTAACGGATCATTATCAAAAACAATAGAGGTCTCCATTAGCCAGAACCCGTTCTATATACTAAATTTCATGATGATTGGCCCATAACTGGAATTTGTATCGTGTTTACAAATTATAATGGGCAGACGGACGAACACACATTCCCAGATCGACTCCGCTAGTTTAGATATGACCATCGGTATACTTAAAAGTGGATTTATAACCACTTTTTCGCGACATTACAAACTCTTGGGGATGCACAAAGCTCTTTTGATCCTTTAAAAATATTCTTAAAAGACAAACAAAGCCGCCATAAAAAATATTCCTCGAAAAAAAAATTCACCCTCATTTAGTCTTAGACGTAAGCACAATTCATATTTATTTTGAGTAGTTTTAAACCAATCACTTCTATCACGTTTATAGGCCACGTTACATAACCTATAAATATGAAAACCCAACATAAATGCCATTCATCTAAATACCACAATCACAACAAAACTTGCAATGACTTATGAAGAATAGTTTATCCCCGCTTACTTCTCTATAAGTAACTGACTTCATAATTCAGTTCAACGGAAATCAAATTGCATACAAATGTGTATATACACACCTTATTACTGTTACAATTACCTCTCACTTCCTCCCCACCTCTCTCACACGGTGTTTGTCTCAAAATGTTAGGATATTCTCTGATTGTTCTTACGTTATATCCTTCCTAGGTTTAAGATTAATTCGTGCATATCATAGCCTTTCGTACTTGTACTTTTGTTCTGCGGAAATGTAAATGTATTTCCACATAACTACTTAATACTTCTACACTTGCACACACACAAACACACATATGTACCATATATATAGACGACTTCTTGCCTTGTAGTTTATGTTTCATTGTGCACATGTCAGCCTAAAATACACTGCACTGCCGAATGTGTGCCGTATGTATTTGAATGAATATTTACATCCATTATTCGTAACGCTAATGTGGCATAAAGTTTGTTGTTATTATTGTTGCTGTTGTATAAATTGTTTTACAATCGTTGTTGAATATTAAAAATATTATTCTCACGAGTGTTTTGTAAGTTATGAGAATATACATTTTGTAAATGTATAGCATGGGTATGAGAAATTGGTAGTGTTTATAATAGGGAGGGTCACAGATTTTTTTTTTTGACTGGTAGATTTTGTTTGTTTTCAAACAATTCTGGAAAAATATGGTGGAACAATAAAAAAATGAAAAAAATCATTTCATTTCCAGCATTTCGAAATATTTGTAAATTATATATATCCCGGATCAAATCAGATTCCGAGTTGATTTTGCCTGCCTGTCTGTTGAAATCACCAGATATTACATTTATAATATTGATCCACGTTTTGACAAGGTCCAAATATAAAGTTTCAGTAGGTTTTTAGGTATTTTTAATTGTTATTATTGTTGTAGCAACTATCTACATGTTTGTTGTATTGTTTGTGTTATTCTGGTTCTGGCCTCCTCTGTTTCCAGATTCAGGAAGTTTACGAACTGCATTGGCTGCGTCCAAAGCTATTCCAAGTACTGCATACGCGTAGTATTGGTCAATTGCCAAGATTGGTTGTGGAATTTCAGAAAGATAGAGGTTAAACAGTTCCGAAGATATGACAACACCGTGACGAACTCCCTGATTCACTCTGCTGGTTTTGGACTTATTGTTTCTGAATTACACATATGACTGGCGACCGCACATGTAATTGCTTATCTGTATCCTCGATCAGCTTGGCGTGATTGACAGTATCGAAGTCTTTCGTTAAGTCAAGAACCAATAAAACTGTTCTGCCTATTGTGGTTAAATCGTCTGCTTACATGTGTGGTTATGGAAACCTTCTTCTCATCAGAGGGAGGCGTAATGACTCAAACATCTTACAGTAGCGGGACCAACCTGCCTATTTTCCAGGCTTCAGGAACGATGTGGGTACAGCAGTTAAGTAATCTACTCCAGGTTCATCCAGTTGCTTCAGCATTACCATTGGGATTCCTTCCGGGCCCAACACTTTGGATAATTTAGCGTTTCGAATGGCATCTGCAACATCATCCTTCGTAAATTGTGGTGGTACCTCCTCGACTCGGAGGGCTCTAATACGACGAAGTACACTGCTTTCTAGTGCGATTCCCCACCTGTGCTTCTAGTGGGATCCTTTCGAAACTTGTTATAACCATCGCAACGGTACAAGCGACAGATATCATTCAGCTTGGTTTCCTGTATCGGGGGTACCTTGATATTATTCCGATTCATAAAGTCTACGATTTCGCTAAATTAGTTTCGTAGTTCATCACAGTTAAACTGCAAAAATTATGCATTTCCTGGCCGTTGTACAGCAACATGTGGTGTCAGGTTCTGCATCTGCTGTAGAGGAGACTGTGGGGGTGGCGAATATGATAAGGACACACTGTGTGATACGCTGAGCAGGCATCGCGGGACATAATACCTCTACATCTCTCCATGTAAAATAAAATACGGCACAAACAAAGAGTAGTTCATGTGGCAGGGCCTAGCCGAAAAATTCCTCCGAGTCAATCAGGTGCATAGAACCGGCCGCCGTGGGATTGATTGATTGATTTTTATGGTCAATGTGTGGATGTAATATGGCATATATAGTCCCTATTTCTGAATATCCTTTACAAATTTGTAAGGAGTGCTTTTTCTGAATTTCTAAAAAAACTTGTTGCCTTTGTTAAATACAATATAAAGAATTCCCCTTCTGGATTTTGAATCAAATTTATATAGATTCCTCCCACCCGATTTTAAAAAAATAAAAAGGTAACTCTTGGATTTTTTTCTAAAATTTATCATTGTCACACATTTTAATTTTTAATTCAAAGTTTTAATAGTGTTTAATCCCTTACATAAAAGAAATAAAATGTATAGAGACTTTCTGCTCTCTTTTAAGGATCTGTGAATTTTTCTAAAAAAATAGTTTGTAAAACTCCTTTGCAAAAACTTGTCCCTTTTGGTCCATATTTTGACATAATCCCCTATTTTCAGTATGCTGAAGTTTTCTAATTTGATATATTTTATCTGTTTTTCGAAAAATACACTGGTGACTTTCCGATAATTGATACATTAATAAAATCTATATTAGGATGATTCACAGTTTCATAAAGAATTGATAATTTTTTTAGGTTCTGGCAAGGAAATTTTTCTCCCAGCAAATTTTTGTTTTTCAGAATCTGAAGGGTATATGGCCCAAATTTTATATTTGTATCCCACCTAATGTCTATCTCTCTCACACACACACATTCGCTTCGACACGTATTTCCTGTTTCTTGTACATGAACATAACTAATAGCTGTTTATATAGCGTAAAATTTTGGCTAAATAGTTTTGTGAATGAGTTTCGACTAAACTTCACTACCACGACAAAAACAATAACAACAATAATAAGCTGAAATATATTGTGTATAAAAACCAAAATAAAAGTTTACATAGATTATATAAGGATAAACATAAGCGTGTGAAGTGTAGGGGTTAAATTACAGTCTCTGGGGAGACCTATATAAAGGTATTTAGTGAAAGGGAAACAAACAAAGTAATTTACAATTCCCAATGCATTGCTTGCATGTCATAAATAAAACGATATTGTTGACTTACAAAGGTTTCATTGTCAAAGGGGAATTTGGGATCAACGCAAGTAAATGTTGGAAAATAATTGGTTACATTGTGTTAATAGTTCAATAAACCACTTTTGATAAAACTATCGAAAGCAGCAAAAATCAGTCGATTGTATGGTTCTTGCCTTTGCTAGTTTAAATTTCACCTCCAGCCGATCTGTCTTCAATATTGGAATATATTTCACAATATATTTTCGATATCAATCCAAAGGACATCTTTGGATATCTCTGAACAATTTACTAAAATTTGTAGCTATTTTTCAAACTTTAGCACTTAAATTCTCAATTAATTTATAGATGAAAACGCATTTCCTTTTTTTCCTACCATTCCTGCAAACAACAACAAAAAACTACATCTTTGTCAATTTCACTTTTATTCATTTTTTCATCAATTGAAATCACGAAAGTGGCTTCACTCGCAAATGAGACGAATGCCAGCAAACACACAAAAAGCATGAACGAATCGGGCATAGCAGGTGTAAATTTTGCGAAACCACCCATCCACCAACTGTCACTCATCACAAAAGTCAAATCTGATTTCCATCATCGTCATCATCATCATCAGCATTGCACATCAGCAGTATTGCCGTATTGCTGTTGTTACAATCAATTAGTGTAATTAATTTTCGTTATGGGTTACACAGAGCGAGAGTCAAATAAAACAACAACAGCAGCAAGAACAACAACATCACGAGCGAACAGTAGCAACAGCATATGCGAAGATAAAAAAAACGCAATTTCACAGAAAGCAAAAGTGAAAAATGCATTCAGGCAAAGGGCAACAGAGGCCAAATCATCAGCATCGTCGTCGTCCTGATGATGAGTATATGTGGAAAATTTTAACTGTGGCCATGTGTGGACCCACGAACCACCCACCAGATCAAAAGCGAAATGAATATGATAGTTGACTTTGAAAGAAAAATTTCAATCAGATTTTGGTTATTTTTCTTCCTCTCTTTATAAATCCTATGAGAGCAGATATAATGAAAATAATAGTAGTTTCAGGATGGTGGAACTAATCTAGACATTAAAATTCAATGTCAATGAAATGCGCTCTAATATTCACACAGTTTGTTCTAATGTAGTCCTACTTGTCATTTAAAAAATATTTTAAAAATCGAAATCTAAGCCTCTAATAATCTCGAACAATTTTTTTTTTTTTTAATTTTCAATGTTATTATAACAATCTTGTCCTTCAAAAATATTTAAAAAAAATAAAATTATCCCTGAAAATTATTTTAAAAAGCTTGTCCTTGAAAAAATATTTCAGAAAATAGTTAAAAAATTATTGTCAATTAAAAAAAATTTAAAAAAAAATTGTCCTTGAAGAAGTATTTAAAATCAGTAAGGAAAGTTCAAATGTCGGACGTGCCGACCTTATGATACCCTTTACCACTTTGGGTACATACAAGAGATGTTAATATCTACAATATCCTGTAAATCGAATAGACATATAATCTTTGGAGGACCATTGAGATGGACTCGGGCAAATTTAATTGTGCTATCTAGATAAATATTTCAACCAATTGAAAAAATCACACACCTACTATTATGAAATCAATGAAAAAATATCCTTGAAAAATATATATTTAATAATCCACGCCTCTATATCCTTGAAAAATATATATTTAATAATCCACGCCCCTATATCCTTGAAAAATATATATTTAATAATCCACGCCTCTATATCCTTGAAAAATATATATTTAATAATCCACGCCTCTATATCCTTGAAAAATATATATTTAATAATCCACGCCTCTACATCCTTGAAAAATATATATTTAATAATACACGCCTCTATATCCTTGAAAAATATATATTTAATAATCCACGCCTCTATATCCTTGAAAAATATATATGTAATAATCCACGCCTCTATATCCTTGAAATATATATAATAATCCACGCCTCTATATCCTTGAAATATATATAATAATCCACGCCTCTATATCCTTGAAAAATATATATTTAATAATCCACGCCTCTATATCCTTGAAAAATATATATTTAATAATCCACGCCTCTATATCCTTTAAAAATATATATTTAATAATCCACGCCTCTATATCATTTAAAAATATATATTTAATAATCCACGCCTCTATATCCTTGAAAAATATATATTTAATAATCCACGCCTCTATATCCTTGAAAAATATATATTTAATAATCCACGCCTCTATATCCTTGAAAAATATATATTTAATAATCCACGCCTCTATATCCTTGAAAAATATATATTTAATAATCCACGCCTCTATATCCTTGAAAAATATATATTTAATAATCCACGCCTCTATATCCTTGAAAAATATATATTTAATAATCCACGCCTCTATATCCTTGAAAAATATATATTTAATAATCCACGCCTCTATATCCTTGAAAAATATATATTTAATAATCCACGCCTCTATATCCTTGATAAATATATATTTAATAATCCACGCCTCTATATCCTTGAAAAATATATATTTAATAATCCACGCCTCTATATCCTTGAAAAATATATATTTAATAATCCACGCCTCTATATCCTTGAAAAATATATATTTAATAATCCACGCCTCTATATCCTTGAAAAATATATATTTAATAATCCACGCCTCTATATCCTTCAAAAATATATATATAATAATCCACGCCTCTATATCCTTGAAAAATATATGTTTAATAATCTACGCCTCTATAACCTTTACAAAATATATTTTTAAGAATCAATGCCTTTAATTTTCCTGCATCTGATCGTCCTTGAAGAATATATATTTAAAAATCCACGCCATGCCTCTAATCGTCCTTGAAAAATATCTGTTTAATAATTCACGCCTCTATATCCTTGAAAAATATATTTTTAAAAACCCACTCTTTAAACTCTTGAAGAAATTTTTTTTTTAAATTCCAAACCGCTTTTTTTCTTAGAAAAAATAAAACTCTCCTCGTCCCTATTATTCCTCTAACATGTTTTCATAACAAGTCTACGTCTCGAGTAGCCCTAAATATATATATCTAAATTTCTCTATTCCTTTATTCGCCCTTAAAAACTATTCTCTAAAACTCCATGCCTTAAAAAAATAAAAATCTCCACGTCTCAAATAGCCCTTCGGCATGTTTTCAAAAAGTCCACGTCTCTAATAGGCCTTCAATACTTTCTTTAAATCTCTACGCCTATATAAGCCGTTAAATATATTCTCTGAAGTCTTTTAAAAAATATGTTTTTAATCTTTAGTTCCTTTTTTTCAAAACCTCCACGCATCTAATAGTCCTTGATAAAATTATTTTCCGTCTCTTATAGACCTTGAATACATGTTTTAAAAATTTAAAATTTGAAAAATCCGCGCCTAATTTTTAAATCTACCCCTGAAATAGTTCTTATTTTTTTAACGCCTCACGATCTAATAATTCTTGAAAATTCCACGCCTCTAAACGTTCTTGTTAGAACTCTTTTGCGTCTCTTATAGACCTTGAATATAAATATTAAAAATCTACCCCTAGTCCTAGAATAAAAACTTTAAAATTTGCGCTTCACCTTGACTATACATTTTAAAAATCCACTTCTAATCCTGGTATAGAAATATTTAAATCTTAGATTTCCATTAGCTTTACTGTTCTTGAATATTTTATAAATGAATCCCACAATTCCACAACTTCTCTCGCTTTAATATCCATCTCCGAAATTGTTGTATCATTAATTCTTTCAAAACTTTCCATTTCCTAGAAACAAGAATTTATTATTTCCTGAAAGCTTCAACCATATTTTTGTTGATTACTGAAAGACATAAATCAGCGCGTGACTTATCGCTTTAGAAAAGTCGAATTCAGTCGACAGACAAATAGCCAAACAAACAAACAGACAGAGAGACAGAAAGCTATTGACAACAAAGACAGACAAAGTTGTTTAACCGCCAACATCAAAATCATCATCACAATCGCAGCCGTGACAAAAAGTGTGTTGAGGGGTCTCGAGGTACGCTCTTCAGCGAGCGAACAAAGCATGAGCACATGTCGCTTACAAAGAACAAAAATGGTAAATTGTGATATATTTTTTGTTTTTGTTTGTGTTTTATTATGAGTGAAGTCAATGCCTTATTGGAGGATTTCCTTTGTCTATGAAAATATCCTGAAAGCGACTATAAAGCATATTAGGATATGTAATTTTGTCCTTTTGATGCATTGTTTTAACCAAAGGACCTTTTAATATGTGGTAACCATTAGCACCTGTCTTTATAAATATGACAGCTTATTATTTACCCATATTGTTATTTTCAATAAATCATTTTAATAGCAGGTTTGTGGATTTGGGGTTAAAAAAGACTTTTACCTAGTATTTTCTCTTTCAAAAACGATAATAATTAGTCCCTATAAATAGAGACTCAAATCTGTTCAAATCTGAAATCCATTTCATCCACGTTTAAAGAACAATCCTTTCAGTTTTTTGTTTAATTATCCCCTTATAGTCCTCTCTGATTACTGCAACTTTTTCTGATTGTCCTTTTGATCGCACTTAAATTGCTTGCAACCTTTTTTGCTGTTGTTCATTGAATTCGATTTCAATTTGTACTTAAACTCAATACTCAATGACACAATGTCTGTCAGCTTTGGTAAGTAAGTTTAAGCTTCATTAAACTTTTTTCTTGTCCGCCTTCATTTTTTTTTTGTGTTTGCCCTTCAAACAAAAACAGAAAAAAGGCCATTGCAAGGAATGTGGAAATGTAGGAATTTCTTGTGGCATTAACGGAAGCCATCGCCATTTAAGCTTGTTAGCCCTGATGATAAAGAGGACACAACCTGCTGCAACCTGCATAATAATGAGAAATTGATATAATTGACAGTTAAATGACACCGACCCGAAATGTAAAAAAAGAAACACTGGAATTAGTAGAAATGGCCCAAAGTTCAGGGTGGACTATATAATGAGAATAAATACATAGAAATGATGTATATGTATATAGTTTTTATTTTTTTTTTACTCTTCACAACGTTGTTGTCAGGGTATTATTGCTTTGTTTGTCCCCAAGAGTGTGTAATGCGGCGAAATATTTGTCCTAGACCCACCTTTTAGTATACCGATCATCACATCTCGACTAGCTGAATCGACCTAGACATGTGTGTCTGTCCGTCTGTCCATTATAATTTGTAAATACGATACCGACCACAGTTATGGACCAATCGTCACGAAATTTTGCATGTAGAGCAGAATCTGGCCTAAGAATACTCCTATTGTTTTTGGTAATGATCGGTTAATACTATGGGGATGAAATGAACAAAAAACTTTATTTTATGGTCACTCTAGAGGCCACAATTATGACCCGAACACAACGAAATTTTACATGAGGAAGGGGATCTAGGAATGAAACAGTCATGTTTCGATAAAGATCGGTCAATATTTACCCGGTCAAATGGACCAATACTTTTATGTGAAAAATTACAAAATTTGTATTCTGTCGCATATATATATTTACTCCTGAAGGACATAGGTCCGAATAGTTGAAAATATATCCTAGATGAGTGGTTGACGCTTTAAGTACATTCTTTAATGTGTGTAGGTATTATGATATTGTTTAGTGTTACTATTACCCCACTAGATGGCGAAAGTTTCGGTTATGGTCAAGGGCGACGCCTATAATTTTCTGTGATATCGTGATGATATTCATGGGTTTAACATTTTCATGCATTTAACAAATTTTAAAACCTCATTCATGTGTGCACATCTTTCTATCATAAGACAAAGTAAATTACGAGCAATTAATTCTATACTACTTCTATATCACCTCAAAATATGCTTTGGAAATAAAAAGGAAAATGATTGGTTGACGACACAAAAGCATAAGAAAAAGGCAATCAGAAATTCTTAAAAGCAAATGCCACAATTTATTTAGACAGCGTAGCATATTTTACTGCAAAAGTGTTCATCCTTTAGCATAGAATACCGTGCGACGAACAGTATGCGGTACTACGTATCCTTTGCTTTCTGTTAACTCATACAATTAACAGGGAGCATAAGCTACACACATACATACACAGACACACATCTGCTCCATGTAATCGCATTTTAGCACTTTCAAAGTGTTAATTAATGAATGCTAGCAAACCAAAAAGTAGGGTTGTCCGTTTGGATATTTTAATTTAAGTATTATTTTTTATAAAAATCTAAAGATAGTGTACTAAATCCTTGATTCCTTATTTGAAATTTATTTTTTCCCCCCAACAATAGTTTTAACACTGACAACCCTATCCCTAACTCATTTAAGCTTCACTTCATGAACAAAAACCGTTTGACAACATTGTGTCGTTCTTTGCAATTCCAAGATTGTTGCGTTGCATGTTTGGTAACTAAGCAGCAATGAACAAACCAACCAACCGGCTCGCCCACTCATTACAACGATTGACAGAAAACCGGGTGGGGTGGAAGTCGCAAAAGGCCCACATTTGAACTTAAGTAACTTCCCCACACACACAAGGATACACTCTCGAATTGTTAACGAATGATGACGAGATGCTGAGGTAAAGACATCACTAGGCCACAATCTAATTTGCACATTTTCGCACTTTATTTTCAATTTTAAAATTCCACCAGAATGGCGGCAAACAAAAGACAGAATGAAGAAAATAAGAGCGATCACACACAGACAGACACGCTCACATCAGTTACAATTTACGACGACAAGTACACACAGCTAGAAAGCTTTGTAGAAGGCTGAAATGTTGTATATAATTTATATAGTGTATATTGTTTATTTTATTTGTGTATGTTTGTGGGTGTGCTGTCTATTGCAAGATTTTGAGCAGAAAGGTAATTTTAGAAACAGTTATGCTTGGCCAACATGTGTTCATGTAGAATGGTGTCAACGAGGTTAAACTGTATGTGGTGGGAAAACATAGAGAGAAGGAAGAAACTGCCGAGTTTTGCAGCTCCTACAGAAAAACTATGTTTTTCAGCTTACATATAAACACATTCCACCATTGAAGTGGCAATCGAAGATTCCACCATTAAAACCATCTAAAACGATTTCACCACTATATTCGTCAGACTTCACCTTTTCTCCCCTTCAGCTCTTCTATAATGAGTCCCATTAAACCATACGACTCAAACTTCTTTACTCACCTATTCCAGGTCCTTCGCCAAGTCTACAAAGGCTCCCTTCACCTTATCTAAATATAATCCCTTCAACTCTTTAGAGACTAAAATACCCACTTCACAACATATATAATGTCTCCCTTCAGCTCTTCTATGAACAGCCCCTTCAGCTCCTCTATAAAGACATCCTTTTGCTCGGCTATAAAGACTCCCTCAGCTTGTCTATAAAGTCTCCCGTAAGCTCAATGTGGACTCCTAACTCGTGTGTAAAGACTCCCCTCAGCTCGTCAAAAAAGATTCCTACAACTCTTCTGTACAGACTACAAATACTCCATTCAACTCGTCTATAAAAACTCCCTTCAGCTTGTCTAAAGACTCCATTCAGCTCATCTATAAAGGCTCGTCTGTAAATACCACCTTCAAATCTTCTATAAAGACGCCCTTAAGCTTGTCTAAAAATACAATCTTTATCTCATCTATAAAGACTCCCTTCACCTCGTCTGTAAAGACTCCCTTCAGCTCGTCTATAAGGACTCTGTCTATTACAAGATTTACAAGATGTATTTATATGTAAGCAGCTCGTATATTAAGGCTCCCTTCAGATCGTATATTAAGGCCCCTTCAGCTCGTCTTGGAAGACTCCCTCGTCTATAAAGACTCCCTTCAGCTCGTCTTGAAAGACTCCCTCGTCTATAAAGACTCCCTTCAGCTCGTCTTGAAAGGCTCCCTTCAGCTCGTCTATAAAGCTCTATAAAAACTCCCCTTTAGATCGTCTATAAAGTCTCCCCTCATCTCGTCTGAAATTCCCGTTTCAGCTCGTCTATAAAGGAACCCTCCGGTTCTTCTATGAAGACTCCATTCAGATCATCTATGAAAACTCCATGCAGCTCGTATATAAAGACTCAAATCAGGTCGTTTTTAAAGACTTTTCTATAAGTCCCTATTATTCATCTGCAAGGTTCCTAAAATGCCTATTCCGACTCCTTATCTAATGCAGATGTGAATGTATATCCGAATATACACAGCTGATGTCTCATAAAATGCCGCTAATATCATTTAAAGCCACACTTTAATGGTTAATGATGAAAGTGCTAAGGGGCTGTGGGTACAGACGAAACCTTTAACAGGCCAAGTATCAAGAAAAAATAGTCCTCAATACATGTGTTCAACATACAACATAGAAACACATACATATGTATGTATGTTTGTATATAACAGCATATTTATGTTCCATATGATGTCTTTCGGTATTGTTTTAATTTCCGTTTCAGTGTTTCGGGGTAACGGCAACATATTTTTTACGGCAATTAAGTTCGTACGCTTTGCCATTCAAACAATATCCTCTCATTTGCAACACTCACACATCTACACACGTTTAACATAGGACAACAACACCACACATACCATTTGGAAGGCAATGTGATGAAAAATCATAAATTAAATTAAAAAATCATAATACTCCAAATTAAAACGTTGTGGGGCTGGCTGGTGTGATGATAACTACACAGGGAGGCCTTGGCATGATAACATCCTAGATGTCCTAAACCTCAGGATTCCATTAAAACAGTTTCTCTGAACAACAAAAGTTTTAATGTATCAATTGTAAGACTTGGAAAGATTCTTCACAACTCAGCCGATTGCAATTGAGGTTATGAAATTAAAAATTAAAAACATTTTTAATGATCTTAGACTGTTAATGCCATCAAGCTGCACAGTTTTCGTCGCAAGGGGGGTCCGGGTGTAAAACTACGGCAAACTTATCTTGAAACCACAATTTCAATTAGTAACAAATTTTGGAAATTTGCCACCTTTAAATATTTGCAATGGGCAAATACAAACACACGTGTTCCGCTAGCAAATGTTGGGTAAGACGGCATTCAATTTCGGATAGAAACCCTTTACTCGTTCCCAATGGAAATTCCTCTACTAAAGATTTATTATAAGGCTCTCACATACACACAACTAGATTAAGAAACAAGCAAACTGAAATTGTTATTGCAACAACAACATTACAAATTCCTTCCTCTTCTTTACTTTCTTTCAGACAATTTTCCTAAATTCACTCCGACAAGAAACGGAACTGAGAATCGTATTTCCCCATGCCATCTATTCAATAATTTAAACCACACGTTTTCGAATATAAATTTCATTGAAACACATTTACACCTCCTAAATAAGGATGCATCACTTAGATTCTTCTTCGTAGTTTTTTATACCCTCCACCATAGTATGGAGGGTATATTAATTTTGCCATTCCGTTTGTAACTCACCGAAATATTCATTTCCGACCCTATAAAGTATATATATTCTTGATCAGAGTAAAATTCTAAGACGATCTAGTCATGTCCGTCCGTCTGTTGTAATCACGCTATCTTCCGAAGGAATTTTGCATAGGGTTGTCTTTTGTCTGCAGGCAGGTCAAGTTCGAAGATGGGATATATCGGTCCACGTTTAGGCATAGCTCCCATATAAGGGTACCCCCAAATTTGGGGTTCTTGAGCGCGTTTTTCAACCGAATTCGCTGAAATTTGGTACATTGGGTTCTTATTGGGTACTAAATGTCGCCATCGTATTTTGGGGGTTTTGGTGGTATTTTTCGCCCAAATTGGCTGTAATTTAATACTTTGAGTTCTAAATAGGTTCCAAATCACTCCACAAAAAATTATGAATATAGGTCCATTTTTTCTGGTAGCCCCCCATATAAGGGTACCCCCAATTTTCGGTATTTTGGGGTTCTTTTTCAACCGAATTCGCTGAAATTTGGTATTTTGGGTTCTTATTGGGTACCAAATATCTCCCCTAAAAATTATAAATATAAGTCAATTTTTTCTGGTAGCCCCCATATAAGGGTACCCCCAAATTTCGGTATTTTGCGGTTCTTGAGCGCGTTTTCCAACCGAATTCGCTGAAATTTGGTATATTGGGTTCTTATTGGGTACCAAATATCTCCACTAAAAATTATAAATATAAGTCAATTTTTTTCTGGTAGCCCCCATATAAAGGTACCCCCAAATTTCGCCTTTGGAGGTTCTTGAGCGCGTTTTTCAACCGAAATCACTGAAATTTGGTATTTTGTAGCCGTATATGGAAACAAATCTCCCAACCAAAAATTATTAATAGTCAACCCCTTTTAGGCGTAGTCCCCATATAACCCAATTTTTTATATTAATATAATTATCTGTTTTTTCCGCATTTTGGGTTTGGTTCTAACACTCTGTGGTAATCATTTCACCTGCGAAGGATATCGAGATAAAAAACTAGAACGTACGGTTCGATAATGAACTATATAAGAACTATAACCCGTATTTAGACCTAGCCCCTGTGTGGGAGGTACCATCTTCGAACTTGAACTAAGTTTGGAAGATGGCCAAAGTTTGGATGAAATCGAAATTTTCTGAAACAAATTTGATCCAAAGAAACATGGATCTAGAACCATTTTAACCGTGTCAAAGTGTATATGCCCTCATTATCCATAAAGCCGAGAGAATAATTGTCCATTAAAAATTTATGTTTTATAGTTTACATTGTGGTTTATATAACCGGTTTGTGGAAATGTCGATATAGGTCCACTTTTTGGTATTTTCCCTATATTTTTATTTCAAGTACCTGTCAGTATATCTATGGTGGAGGGTATCCAAAGTTCGGCCCGGCCGAACTTAACGCTTTTTCACTTGTTTTCTTTACCGTTTCTTTTGCTTCTTACAGGTTGTTTTCTATTTTTCATAATGTATGTATTTGTGTGTAATTTTAGACTACATTGTGTAGCTTGTATGGAGTTCAGTATTTGTTGCATATTCCTTTCCATAATGGAATCAAACTTAATTCACAGTAAGGTGTTTGTTAAGAAAATTAACATATCACCTATGTAGAAATAGAATTTTTCAATTTTTTTACAAACTATTTTTTTACTAAATTCAAATTTTTATAACAAAGGGGTTATGCGCTGTTTATAGAGACGGTCTTTTATTTTTAATAATAGGTGAAATTTCTTCCCAAGAACCAGTCTTGTTAGGATGCGAGATCGGGAAAAACCGCTAGGGTAAGACTAGGAGATTATGGTGGATGGAGGTGCACTATGAAGCACCTTAAATGGATTTTGGACAAATCACTGATTGATAACAACATTAGAAAATAGCTGCTAGTGTCAGATTTAGAGAATGTAGAAGATGATGAAAAAAATCGAATTCCATAAATAACACTCACGGTTCGTATATAAAAACTCAATGGAACCCGTCTATAAAAACCACGTACAACTATAAAAACCCCTTCAGCTCGCCTATAAATACTCTATGAAGACTCCATTACATTATATTCGCCGATAAAAACTACCTATATATAGTTCATACAGACTTCCTTCAGCTTCTCTATAAATACGTCCTTCAGTTCGTCTATAGAGACTCCCTTCAGACAATAAAGACTACCTTCAGCTCGTGTGAAAGGTTCCCGTCAGCTCGTCTATAAAAACTCCCTTCAGCTATAAAGACTCCCTTTGGCCCGTCTAAAAATACTCGCTTCAGCTCGTCTCTAAAGACTCCGTTCAGCTCGCCTCTAAAGACTCTCCTCTTCAGCTTGTCTACAAAGACTCCATTCATCTCGTCTATAAAGACTCCTTTCATATCGTCTATAAAGAGTCCCTTCATCTACTCTTTAAAAACTCCCTTCAGCTCTTCTAAAATGACTTACTTCAGGTCGTATATAAAAACTCCCTTCATCTCGTCCATAAAAACACTCTACAGCTCGTCTAGAGGACTCTTTTAGGCTCGTCTAGAAAAATTATTTCAGCTTGTCTACAAAGACTGTACTCTGCTCATCTAGAAAGACTCCGTTCAGCTTGTCTAGAATGATTATATCAGCTCGTCCATAAATAGAGAGTATTTGAAGAAGCTCGTCAAGAAGGCTATCTTCAGCTCGCCTAGAAGACTCCCTTCAGCTCGTCTAGAAGACTCCCTTCAGCTCATCGATAAAGAATCTTTTAAGCTCATATAGAATTATCTTTTGTAGCTCGTCTAGAAGTCTAATTTCAGCTCATCTACGAAGACTACCTTCAGCTCGTCTAAAAAAGACTCCCTTTAACTAGCCTAAAAAGACTCCCTTCAGCTCGTCATGGAAGGCTCCCTTTAGTTTGTCTATAAAAGCTAATAGAAGAGCTAATCTAGAAGAGCCCTTACAGCACATCTACAAGGGCTCAGTACCACTCATCTGCAAAAGCTTCATGCCTGTATTTGATGACTCCATGCAGATCGACTATTGAGAATACCTACAGTTCACCTAGAAAGAGTACCTAATACACTCCCTATAACTAGCATTTTATTTTAATTTCTGTTCATATATTTTTGAAAATACAAAAAATTTTCACAATTATTTTTTATATATTATTTCCAGGTCGGCAGAATAGTCTCGGAACAATTTTTTTCAAAATGTGGATGTCAAACGAGGATACCAAAAAATAAGAGCCTAACAACTTGAAGCACGAAATGTTGATTATATTCATTCGAAGCCTGTTTCATGTCTTACCAAAACCCCATTCCGAAGTCAAAGAACCTACGTTGAGGCAAAACCGATATTTTTACAAATTAGAATGCAATTTATGAAAATATTTTTAAAACAACTTGTGAAACCATTATGAAAATATATTTAAAATAAAAAAACCATGAAAATAAACCCAAACCACACATTGTTTTTCATTTGGGTCTGTCTGTTTGGTAAGTACGGGTTGAGGGTACAAAAATTACATTGAGTGACGTCACACACTCCTCACAGGAAAAAAGTAATTTTTGTTCAAATTTTGCTAAAATACCAGGCGCCCAGAATTAACAGCAAGTAGCTGACAAAAAAATAAAAATTGTGTTGAAAAAACAAAATTCAGAGCATATTTTAGGGAGCTAAATAAAATTCAGCAAAAATGCTAGCGCCTGAAAGTATGCTCTGAATTTTGTTTTTTTTTTTTTGCAAACCTGCACGGTTTTGCCAACCAAAATTTTTAATTTTTATTTTTGTGTAGCATATTTGCTACTCGATTCTGGGCGCCTGGTATTTTCAGGAAATTTGACAAAAATGTACATTTTTCGTCGTATGGCATTTCTGTGACGTCATCACACAATGCAATTTTTCTAGGAATATCTTCTAGTCGACTGACGCTTACTACTTACTTGTTTACACTATCACTTGGGTAAAATGAAACACAGGTCGTTTAGGTTTTTAATTTGTTTTTATTATTTCGTCTTTTTAGTTTTTTTTACAAAGTTTTTGACATTTTCTTATAAATTATGAATGAGAACATATTTAGATCGAAACATTTATTTTAAAAATTAATTTTTCTTGATCTGATAAACTCCCATGCGGCTCAAGTTTGGCCTTCAAACGTTGTTTTTCATAATTTTGTGGATAGGTTTTTGTAAATGACCAAGAAAACCTCAAAGTTTCCATTGCCTGACATCCGCTTTGTAATTTTCGTGGAGAAATTTTCCCATATTCCATATTCAAGACCAAATAATCTGAAAATAAAACAAAAAATAATAGTTTTTATTTCAAGAAATATAAAGTTAGGTGATTTTTTATAAATAGTTTTTGAAGGACTATCATAAGGCGTGGACTTTTAAAAGTAGCTTTTCAAGGACTATCATAAGGCGTGGATTTTTAAAAATAGTTTTTCAAGGACTATCATAAGGAGTGGATTTTTAAAAGTAGTTTTTCAAGGACTATCATAAGGCGTGGATTTATTAAAAGTAGTTTTTCAAGGACTATCATAAGGCGTGGATTTTTTAAAAGTAGCTTTTCAAGGCCTATCATAAGGCGTGGATTTTTTAAAGGTAGCTTTTCAAGGACTATCAGAAGGCGTGGATTTTTGAAAGTAGCTTTTCAAGGACTATCAGAAGGCGTGGATTTTTAAAGGTAGCTTTTCAAGGACTATCATAAGGCGTGGATTTTTTAAAGGTAGCTTTTCAAGGACTATCATAAGGCGTGGATTTTTAAAGGTAGCTTTTCAAGGACCATCATAAGGCGTGGATTTTTTAAAGGTAACTTTTCAAGGACTATCGTGGACTGGCGTGGATTTTTTAAAGGTAGCTTTTCAAGGACTATCATAAGGCGTGGATTTTTTAAAGGTAGCTTTTCAAGGACTATCATAAGGCGTGGATTTTTTAAAGGTAGCTTTTCAAGGACTATCATAAGGCGTGGATTTTTAAAGGTAGCTTTTCAAGGACTATCATAAGGCGTGGATTTTTTAAAGGTAGCTTTTCAAGGACTATCATAAGGCGTGGATTTTTTAAAGGTAGCTTTTCAAGGACTATCATAAGGCGTGGATTTTTTAAAGGTAGCTTTTCAAGGACTATCATAAGGCGTGGATTTTTTAAAGGTAGCTTTTCAAGGACTATCATAAGGCGTGGATTTTTTAAAGGTAGCTTTTCAAGGACTATCATAAGGCGTGGATTTTTTAAAGGTAGCTTTTCAAGGACTATCATAAGGCGTGGATTTTTTAAAGGTAGCTTTTCAAGGACTATCATAAGGCGTGGATTTTTTAAAAGTAGCTTTTCAAGGACTATCACAAGGCGTGGATTTTTTAAAGGTAGCTTTTCAAGGACTATCATAAGGCGTGGATTTTTTAAAAGTAGCTTTTCAAGGACTATCATAAGGCGTGGATTTTTTAAATGTAGCTTTTCAAGGACTATCATAAGGCGTGGATTTTTTAAATGTAGCTTTTCAAGGACTATCATAAGGCGTGGATTTTTTAAATGTAGCTTTTCAAGGACTATCATAAGGCGTAATTTTTTTAAAAGTAGCTTTTCAAGGACTATCAGAAGGCGTGGATTTTTTAAAAGTAGCTTTTCAAGGACTATCATAAGGCGTAATTTTTTTTAAAGTAGCTTTTCAAGTACTATCAGAAAGCGTGGATTTTTTAAAAGTAGCTTTTCAAGGACTATCATAAGGCGTGGATTTTTTAAAATAAGCTTTTCAAGGACTATCATAAGGCGTGGATTTTTTAAAAGTAGCTTTTCAAGGACTATCATAAGGCGTGGATTTTTTAAAAGTAGCTTTTCAAGGACTATCATAAGGCGTGGATTTTTTAAAAGTAGCTTTTCAAGGACTATCATAAGGCGTGGATTTTTTAAAAGTAGCTTTTCAAGGACTATCATTAGGCGTGGATTTTTTAAAAGTAGTTTTTCAAGGACTATCATAAGGCGTGGATTTTTTAAAAGTAGCTTTTCAAGGACTATCATAAGGCGTGGATTTTTTAAAGGTAGCTTTTCAAGGACTATCATAAGGTGTGGATTTTTTAAAATAAGCTTTTCAAGGACTATCATAAGGTGTGGATTTTTTAAAAGTAGCTTTTCAAGGACTATCATAAGGCGTGGATATTTTAAAGGTAGCTTTTCAAGGACTATCATAAGGCGTGGATTTTTTAAAAGTAGATTTTCAAGGACTATCATAAGGCGTGAATTTTTTAAAAGTAGCTTTTCAAGGACTATCATAAGGCGTGGATTTTTTAAAAGTAGCTTTTCAAGGACTATCATAAGGCGTGGATTTTTTAAAAGTAGCTTTTCAAGGACTATCATAAGGCGTGGATTTTTTAAAAGTAGCTTTTCAAGGACTATCATAAGGCGTGGATTTTTTAAAAGTAGCTTTTCAAGGACTATCATAAGGCGTGGATTTTTTAAAAGTAGCTTTTCAAGGACTATCATAAGGCGTGGATTTTTAAAAGTAGCTTTTCAAGGACTATCATAAGGCGTGGATTTTTTAAAAGTAGCTTTTCAAGGACTATCATAAGGCGTGGATTTTTTAAAAGTAGCTTTTCAAGGACTATCATAAGGCGGGGATTTTTTAAAAGTAGCTTTTCAAGGACTATCATAAGGCGTGGATTTTTTAAAAGTAGCTTTTCAAGGACTATCATAAGGCGTGGATTTTTTAAAGGTAGCTTTTCAAGGACTATCATAAGGCGTGGATTTTTTAAAGGTAGCTTTTCAAGGACTATCATAAGGCGTGGATTTTTTAAAGGTAGCTTTTCAAGGACTATCATAAGGCGTGGATTTTTTAAAGGTAGCTTTTCAAGGACTATCATAAGGCGTGGATTTTTTAAAGGTAGCTTTTCAAGGACTATCATAAGGCGTGGATTTTTTAAAGGTAGCTTTTCAAGGACTATCATAAGGCGTGGATTTTTTAAAGGTAGCTTTTCAAGGACTATCATAAGGCGTGGATTTTTTAAAGGTAGCTTTTCAAGGACTATCATAAGGCGTGGATTTTTTAAAGGTAGCTTTTCAAGGACTATCATAAGGCGTGGATTTTTTAAAGGTAGCTTTTCAAGGACTATCATAAGGCGTGGATTTTTTAAAGGTAGCTTTTCAAGGACTACCATAAGGCGTGGATTTTTTAAAGGTAGCTTTTCAAGGACTATCATAAGGCGTGGATTTTTTAAAGGTAGCTTTTCAAGGACTATCATAAGGCGTGGATTTTTTAAAGGTAGCTTTTCAAGGACTATCATAAGGCGTGGATTTTTTAAAGGTAGCTTTTCAAGGACTATCATAAGGCGTGGATTTTTTAAAGGTAGCTTTTCAAGGACTATCATAAGGCGTGGATTTTTTAAAGGTAGCTTTTCAAGGACTATCATAAGGCGTGGATTTTTTAAAGGTAGCTTTTCAAGGACTATCATAAGGCGTGGATTTTTTAAAGGTAGCTTTTCAAGGACTATCATAAGGCGTGGATTTTTTAAAGGTAGCTTTTCAAGGACTATCATAAGGCGTGGATTTTTTAAAGGTAGCTTTTCAAGGACTATCATAAAATGTTTCTTATTTTAAATCCAAAAGATCAATTTTCCCATTCAAGGCTGTATTAACAAGACAAACATCAGCACCAACAACAACAACAATTTGTCAAAAAATTTGCATATTCATAAAGCAAACATTTAGCTATCAGGTGAAACAGTTCCAGGGTATCAAAGCTAAGCTTCAAATGGATGGCATTGGACATCATACGAATTCCTTAGTGTTTGTCCTTTTTGAAAAAATAGGAATTATTAAGGACTCTGTCAGGTGTTGCACGTGACATGATTTAAATAAAAAAACGAGAGAGAGAGAGAAAAAAACTTTTTTAACAATACTGGAAGGACAAACCCAACGAAAGACAACCAATAAAAAATAAACAAATCGTTTGGACAAGACATTGCTGTTGTTGTTTTTGTGACACCAAAAAACAACATTGCCGTATTATGCGATTCTCTGGTAACCTAAGGGATTATGAGTAAAGTTTGAAGAGGCAAAAAAAGTTCTAACACCATCATAGTCTCACACCAAATACTCGCAACTAAACACAAGTTCGTGATCGATTTTCATAATGAGGCTACGGCAAATAGACATTTTCGTTAGGTTCTCCTTTTTTGGGGAGATTGAGATGTTGTATTATTTATTTGTTTTTTTTTTACGTGCTGGTGTTTTGTTTAAAGTTTTCCTGGGAAATGTCAAAATATTTATGAAAATGTTACAAGTTTTCTTTCAGTTGGTTTTCCAGAGGCCAAATTTTAAAGAAAATATTCTTTAACTTGCTATTTATGTTGATGGGTATGTAATCTTCTTGACCCCTGCATCTTGGTATTTAATATTCTTTGGTAAATTTTTAGTTATTAAAAATAAAAATATTCCATATTTTCATCCAGCTTAAAACTTATGTAAATTTCAATTAAGTCCCTTTTTAAGCATAACAATTTCAATCAAATAAATTTCATAATTTCCCTAACAAATTCGTAATAAATTGAAAGTCAAAATCCAACATTGGCATTTACATTTCTGCCCTACAAAAATAACAACAGCAAAAACAATATCTACAACCCATAAAGAAATGGACACTTATTCCTCACTTTTTGGAAATAGCCAAGCCAAGCCAAACAAACAAATAAATTACGAATTCATTTCGTCCATTAGTTTCATGTTCTTATTTTTGAGTATTGTCGTTGTTGTTGCTCTTGTCGTATTTTTATTTTCCAGTTGAGGAAATTAAATTTTCCATTATCCCCCCAAAAAAATGAACGGACCAAAAAAAAATAAAAACGATTCCAACTATCATTGTCGACTTAAAATTAAACTTATGGCGTGCACAGAGAGAACAATCTGAAATCAGACTCTACAGTTTTTTCGGATAAAAATGCAATATTTTGCCAGAATTGTATTGCCATGGTTCCTGTTGGTTGGTCGGTCGGTGTTATTCTTCGAATGTTCTCCGTTACAGCAATTGCAAGGACAATTCCAAAGAAGAAGAAGAAGTAGATTTTCTGCATTCGCTTGTATTCCATTCGATATTTAATTACTGTGTCGAAGCAGCCAGCAGTCCAAAGGGGGGTAATGGCACTCAAGAGAAATTACCAATGAAATTTACCAGGGCTTTCATCCTACACCAGCAGTAACGTTGAAAAGAATGGTCATTGAGAACTAGTGCTGAACTGAACTGAGCTGTACTGTGCTGATCTGAATGTTCGATATTGCCATTCCTAGACAATAATACAACATCTTGCAACTGGCTGTTGCTGGTTTACTTGCCATCCAGCCTGCCTGTTTGCCTGCCAAGGCTAAATGTTTAGCCTTAGCCTCATTGGTGTCCTTCGTTGTGTATGGTTCCGCCCGACTGCATCTGTAAACATTTGTTTGTAGATTAGCATACGCAACGCCACAAGAAACCAATTGCATTCTGATTACACAAATGGCCCAATGTACCTTAAATCAAGAAAGTACGAAGCAACAGCAAAACAACACCATTGACGCTAAACAATATTGCCAACAACATCAGTGTAAGTTTTGGGAGTCATAACAAACGAGCTGTGTGAATGGAATACGATTAGATGATGGAAGAAATAGCGTGCGAAATAAAAATGGGGAGGAAATGTAATTGGTGACTTTCGGTACACCTTTTTGTAGAAGAAAACATTTTACATGGGGTTTCCTATGGCGAAAATTTTGATGCAGAGATATTTTTCACCATCCCAGAACCCAAAAAGAAATATTTCAACTACTTCGATGAGAAAATTCGTATGAAATTCCCGAGCCTTTATGTGAGAGAACATGAACTTATATCTCCAAGATCCTCGAGTGGCAATTTCCAGGAAGAATGCAGCAATAACCTTCAAAATATCGAAAATAGGCCGGGACATTTATATTCCGGACGGGGTTTTTACAAGTGCCGGTAAGTTATTTAAACTCTAAAAAATTAATAAAAAATGGGACTAAAATGTTCAATATACCAAAAAGGAGCGGGAACTATAAGCGGAGGAAAAACCAAAATGAGATCATATATCGAAAATTTGTCTACAGAAATATTTTTCGCCATCCAAATCCAAATGGGGCGGTTCTATATTCAAAGTGTTCTGCAGATATATTTTGCACAGTCTCATAACCCGGGAAGCCCAATAACAGGCATTTACTTACATTAAACCGAGCTTAAAAACAGATTTCAGGGCGCATCGATCTTGCGCGCAATTTTTCCAATTGAAATACCATCATCCTCCTCTTAATCTTTCCATGAATTCGTTGATTTACCCTTTCTGCGTGAACCTTCAGTAGTCTACTTTTGTGACTGTTACCGCTCGCTTTGTGGCTGTTACCGCTCGCAATGTTCGACCCATTATGTCGATGTCATCGGCGTATACGAGTAAAATGTGTTTTTGGTGTACAGAGTACCATTTCTGTTCATCTTTGCCTCTCGTATTAACCTTTTCCAGCAGGGTATTGAAAAGACTTTCACCTTGTCTGAATCCTCGTTCGGTATTAAAGGGAGGTCCTTTCCGTCTTTACTTGATCAGGAAAGCCGAACGCAGCGGATTGGGTTGTCTATGCGGCTTTATAGGCGATGAATAGATGAAATGCGTCCATGTGTTTTTCGTGGGTCTTTTCCAGGATTTTGTACATAGTGAAAATCTGGTTCAATGGTGTATTTGCCA